>NW_008752488.1:2022-2817 GCF_000715545.1 Opisthorchis viverrini | reverse complement strand
CAATATATCATCTACTGCCCCACGTCTGTCTGCTCCTATTGACTACTGGCTACGAACTGCGTATAATCTAATAGTCGCAATCGTCCTATGAGATCCTTAACCGTCCGGATCTTACAAAGTTAATCAACAGTATCGCAATTAATCAACAATTACCGCAGTTAATCAACATTATCGCAGCTAACGGACAGAGACAGAGTTATTCAATATCGCACAGTTATTCAGTAACGCAACTCAACCGACGTCTTGCTATGTCTGAGGAACATTCCGCCAACCTTCCTTCACTCGATTACTTCCCCCCGTCGCCCGAAGGAGAGCTCCCTATCGATCTGAAAGACAGAGCTGCATGGCTGGAAATGGAGATGGCCAAAGTCCGTCGCAAAATTGCTAGCCTCCAGAGTTTTGCTGCCGCTACAGACAGAAGACTCCAAGACTCTGTTAGACCTCCATCTTATCCAGTTGATCAGGATGGGGCCATCACCCCAACTACCAAATGACGCCTCCAAAGAATCCACAGACGACGCCCATATCGTATCAACATCTTCCGGAACTGCTCAACCTCTGTATGGGTATGCCCCAGAGAAAGGTACCAAAGTTCGACGGTAACCCTCTGAACTACTGGAAGTTTCTGAGAGGTTTCACCAGTGGAGTCGCCCAATACGTTACGGATCCCTCAAATCGCCAAGCCTTCTTGATCGATGCATGTGAAGGTGAAGCACGAGAAGCAATCGATCACTGTACAATACTTGAGCCAGAACACGGCTACGCAGAAGCCTGGAAGATATTGGCTCGCAGGTT
>NW_008752488.1:0-906 GCF_000715545.1 Opisthorchis viverrini | reverse complement strand
GGGATGGATGTACCGATGGCGCATTGGGTGCTGGAAAGCCGAACGGGCAGGCCACACGAGCCTTACGCTAATCGAACACCACTCGGTTGGGTCCTTTTTTGTGCCGGTAAGTGATACAAACGACAGGCTGGCTAGAATCAACCAGCTCAGCTGCCATGTGGAAGACAGTCTGGATTCAAAGGTAGAGGCCATGTTTGACATGGAGTTCAGAGACCCACCATCACACAAGCGCTCTGCATCCCAGGCTGACGAACAGACATTAACTGTTGTAGAGTCTTCGCTGAGATTGACAGACGGACATTATGAAATTGCTCTGCCCTGGAAGGCGGATTGTCCGAGCTTACCATCAAATTATCTCGTTGCTCACCAAAGACTCGACTACCTTGGTAAGCGACTTATTAAGGACAGACATCTCCATGATCTCTATGCGTCGGCCATCAGTGATTATCTGGTAAAAGTATACTCCGAGACGGTCAATCCTCGCCTGGAGACCGAACACACTGGACGAACTTGGTACTTGCCACATCATCCGGTGGTTCACCCCCACAAGCCAAATAAGGTGAGAGTTGTCTTCGATTGTGCATGAACTCGCAGCTGCTTACTGGTACATACGTCCTGAATAGTCTACTCGGAGTCCTTCTTCGTTTCCGCCAGTACAGGCACGTGGTCACGGCAGATATCGAGTCAATGTTTCATCAAGTGAAGGTACCCGAATCCGACAGAGACATGCTGCGTTTCTTACGGTGGGAGCGCGGTGACGTTGAGCGGGCTCCGAAGACTTACCGTATGACTGTACACCCCTTTAGCGCAACTTGGTCTCCCTTCTGCGCCAGTTTTGCCATAAAGCATGCCATCAGGAGCTACGCTAACTTGTCGAACCAGGCTGACTTATTGGCAGCGGAACGG
>NW_008752487.1:14952-34126 GCF_000715545.1 Opisthorchis viverrini | reverse complement strand
GAACACCCATCAACATCGACCATGCTTCTGTGAAGTGCCTGAACGCTTATCATATCCGGTTGCGCTTCTTTGGCCTGCATGAACGCTCATCCGCTTTAGCTGAATTGATAAAATGTTTGACTGGCCTGGTTGCATGCCGGCCTTTCTATTTAGATTTAGGTGGAGTTTTACGGTCTCGGTTGGTTTCGGGAATCGTAGAGTTACTTCAAGGAATCGGACCTTTCCGATAGATACAAATGCTCTCATTCGCACATAACGAGGGCCTCAACTGATGAATCTTCCGTGTATACCGGTCTCTTTCAACTGGATTTTAAATTATAATAAGTTTCAGAATTCTGTTCAATGACGACCTGGTTCATTCCTCTCGGCGCGCAAATTACTCGTGCTATCATTTTTGTCCCGAAGATAAATAACCTAAACGTTGCCGGTCGCGAGGATTGCTAGAACACCGTATGCATACGTATGATGTTTGACCCAGTAGAAATTGATGGGACAAGCAGAATATTTATTGGCATTTTGTTTCCACAGGCTGCAGGTTGTCTAACGTTGATGATGTCTTCCGCTCTACAATAAAGGGGACATAAGGTTAAACATGTCGAAAGGGAGGTAATATATCATGTTTTGCCCGTGCTACGAAAACGATAGAAGCCAATCACACGCCTCGGTCCACACCCGAAGTTTTCATATTTAAAACCAAAACCATACAACAACAATAAGATGCCTGCTATAGAGGTGAGGGCATTGTCAATAGGGAGAGCGAGACCCTTCAGTTTTTAAGGCGCGAGTTCGCTGATAGGAAGGTCTATGGTTCGGGTAAAACCCTTACATTCCGACCGCTATAATTGAGCGGTACCTCAGGCGTCGTAGCACGGTAGTAAACCCGAATGATTACTTTTCATTTATTATTTTCATTACACATGAACTCCCTCACTCAAGTCGTAGAAGAACTAGCTACACTAGCTGGAGCCATTTACGATGGTCGTACTGCATGTCTACCGACGCTAATAAAGGTAAATGCGTCATCGTTAACTCAAAATTGTGGATGGCTGCATCACTTTTGACCAGAAACATGGAAATTAGTTGACAAATGAGCGACTCGACTAAAGATTGGGGAACAACTGAAATATCCTTATGGGCGGCTTGAAGATCAGTTCCTAGTCCATCAAGCCAGGATATAACTGCATTCTATTCTGACACTCAAAGCATGACGTCACAAAATGGTCCTCAGGACATCAAGAGATACCAGCCACACATACGGCTGGTACACTTGTAACTGATGAGAGGTGTGAAAACGGAGCAGATGAGACGCGCTTGCATGAAATTCTGAAGCACATTCACGGAACCAATTTGGTAGAAGAACTTCTGGCCCAGGAGGCGCTTAGTGAGAGAAGTGGAAAATATGCTGAAGTTGCATATAGTACTGGGGTGGGAGAAATGGTTAAAATTGAGTTGATAGAATCTTGATACTGGCTTCGAAAGCTCAGAAGGCGCAGTTAAGCAACGCGAACGTGTCCTGAGCTCATCCAAAACGATGTGTGTCAGGATTAATTTCCGCACATATATCGGCATAATCAGAGGAACTAGAAATCCTGGATACAGCATGGCGTAAAAAGAATCACGTACGTATTTCATTTGGTGTATACATACAGCATTTGGAATATTAACACAAGAGAATAATAAATATAGCAATTAATAGAGTATCAATCATGAGCAACACATCCGCCACACCTTGGATGAGCATGTGGATGTTAATGGTTTAGTGATGATTTTGGTCGCAATCTTTCGGATGTTCATGGATTAGAAACTTCAAGTTCTTAGCAGGTAGTGTGATTTTCAGACAAAACCTTTTGTTCGGATACCATAATATCAGCTACAAAGGACTCATTAATATTTGAAACATGAGGAGAGCCGTTAACAGGCCAAACTCGGGTATTGATTTTCACCTGATCAATGTGTCTCCGGTGACAAGGTAGATCATCCAATCGTAAAGGCGCTTAGTATTCTAGTTGGTACGCTATTCGAGATACGCGATAAACTGTTGTTTAGGCGTCATATATCACTGGTGCATTTGCTGAAAACGCTTGCCAACCCATCACACGTTTCGCACTTTTTGGGGCTCCAAATTAGTTGTCGATTCCCAAATACGAGTAAACTGTCACACAGTAATTTTCACATTTTCAGTTTGGATTGTCTTCACGTTTTGAGTTAGAATCTATCTGGATTTTCGTGAGATGGGTACCGCTGATGATTCCCAGTAAGAATGAAATGGCTTCGCGATGCATCTTAGATTTTGGTCATATAATGCCTTTACTTACATGAAGAAATCTTTACAAAAATTTCTAAGATTTTATACACCATCAAAACCCAGGAAATAAATCATTTCCTAGGTTTTGTTTTTGAACATGCGAGGAATTTGAACACCCCATCTGAGGAGAGTATGAATCAAATTAGCGTCTAACCCGTGGTTTCGGGGCTTTCTGGGTAATTTTATCCGATTCCTAATTTTACTGAGAAGAAAGGCTCATCAGGTAATTGAGTGATTTATCATGTTATCGACAAATTCCATCGTATAGCCTGTATAGAACAAATTTGCATTGAGTATGTCAACTGGTAGACTGATTGCGGTAAGATCACCTGAAAATAATCAGGGCGACCGGGATTTCGGCGGATAATGTCTAGATAATCGATTGAGGGCAATTACTCAACGCGAACGTGTCCTGAGCTCATCCAAAACGATGTGTGTCAGGATTAATTTCCGCACATATATCGGCATAATCAGAGGAACTAGAAATCCTGGATACAGCATGGCGTAAAAAGAATCACGTACGTATTTCATTTGGTGTATACATACATCATTTGGAATATTAACACAAGAGAATAATAAATATAGCAATTATTAGAGTATCAATCATGAGCAACACATCCGCCACACCTTGGATGAGCATGTGGATATTAATGGTTTAGTGATGATTTTGGTCGCAATCTTTCGGCTCTTCTAGGATTAGAAACTTCAAGTTCTTTTCAGGTAGTGTGTTCTTCAGACAAAATGTTTTGTTCGGAAACCATAATACCAGCTACAAAGGACTCATTAGTAGTTAAAAGATGAGGGCCGCTAACAGACCAACTTCCGGTATTGATTTCCACCTGATCAATTTGTCTCCGGTGACAAGAGAGATCATCCAAATCAAGAATGGTGATCAAACGTCTGCCATTTGATGAAAGTATTATTCACGCAGCAGGTCGTAAATAATTACACTTGAAAAAATGTAACATCATCCGTTTTGGCACAGTGAGGACATGTACGAAACGAGCGAGATTTGTTTAGAATCGCGGGATTCTTCCCAGTAAAGTAATGGACGGCATTTCTGTATTGCATTTGAAAATTTTCAATCCCTCGGTCCAAGTCAACAAAACTAGTAGGCGAGAACAAAGTGATGACGGAATTCAGTGTTCGGATAAAAAGTTTCGGCAAGCCCATTTGGCTGGGGATGTCGTGTACCAGTAAATAATTGTCAACATCTAACACCCTTTAACCATTACTCGAGGGATTCTGCAATGAAGTGTGTACCATTTTCAGTAACTTAAAACTGATGGGGCGCCTTCATGGCTGAATACTTTCTTCAATGCTTGCTGTGTGAGTTCGGCAATTGGGGACGTAGTTAGAAAAACTTCGAGCCAACGTGAATATGCGGCAATAACAATAAAAGTGCAGTATTTACCGAGAAAAGGACCGCCGTAGTCGGCATGAACTCGCTGAAATATTTCACAATTAACTAGCCACCGTACCACTGTGAAGAATCGATATGAATTCTTTGTGCACATTTAACACTATTGTTAGCTGTGTGTATGATGGCAGAATCCAGTTCCGACCACCAGAATGACGAGGCTGCGAGGTATTTCCTTTTGTCAACACTCAGATGACCAGAACGTACATCTGTCAGAACAGCCCCTCGCTGAGTCGGTGGAATGATAACGCTGCACTCAAAGCACGAAAAATATCCGGCATAATGGACAAAGCTTCGCGGGACAGTAAATAGCAGGAAATCGGCGTCCCTCTTGTTGCTCTCAGCCATGTTGCAATGCACACCAATGGGATTGGAATATCTTTTAGTATCAGTATCAAGACCATCCCGCTTGACTGGTAATGACTGAATCAATAAACAATGTGATTTGTTTGAATCAGATCCTCATGATGGAATTCTCGGCAAGAAATTCGCGTGAGGAATAATTTTCGCACTACGATGAACTCAGTGCAACAATCCACCGTTGCACCATAGTAGTAAATGGCTCCACTAGTGATTTTGGAGGACGACACAAGAAACCAAAGCCTCAGTATCCGTAGTAATAGTGAAGTTTGATCCGAAAAGTTGGACCGCTTAACAGCCCCATATAGCGTAAGTGCTTCTTGTTGTGTCTGATAATACTCATATTTGGCTGCTGAGAGGTATCGGGAATAGCATACTACTGGTCTACCACACTGCCAAAGGATTGCTTCCATTCCATAATGACAGAACGGTGTTTGGCAGAGAATAGTTTCAAAACAGCTGAGGTTTGAAGCTGATGAAGCGACGTACGCAACGTCTTTCAATGACTGGAGGACCAAGAAAATTGACCGGAACATACGACATCAAACAGGCAACTTGCACGTTTGGCGAAATCAGGAATAAAACGGAAGTAATACAGAAGTGCTCCTTGAAATGAACGAAGTTCATGTAGATTGTTTGATGACGGCACATTTACTAAACGGGATAGGTGGTTTGTATCTTGTTTAAAACCGCTGCCAGCCACGATGTAAACAAGGGCTAAAAATGGTAGAACACCAAAGGTGCATTATCAGGGTGAATAGCTACATTGAACTCAGAAAATCGCCTATGTAAAGACGACAGGAGCGCATAATGTTTAGCTTTATCAGGAGCGTGCATTATCTTGGTACGTCTGAAATCTCCACAAAAATTTCTAAGATTTTATACACCGTCAAGACTCAGGAAATAAATCATTCCCTAGGTTTTGTTTTTTAACATGCGAGGAACTTAAACACCGCATCTGAGGAGAGTATGAATCAAATTAGCGTCTAACCCGTGGTTTCGGGGCTTCTCTGGGTAATTTACTCCGATTCCTGCTTTTACTGAGAAGAAAGGCTCATCAGATAATTGAGTGATTTATCATGTTATCGCCAAATTCCATCGGATAGCCTGTATAGAACAAATTTGCATTGAGTATGTCAACTGATAGACTGATTGCGGTAGGATCACCTGAAAATGATCACGGCGAACGGGATTTTGGCGGATAATGTCTAGATAATCGATTGAGGGCAATTACTTGCATAACGCACATGTCCAATCGTATCGAATGTTTACTTACGCAGGGAACTTTGGTTTTACATGTGTGATTGATTTTTCAGAAGCTGCCCATAATTCCTGATTTTGATAAAGAGAATGACTTTGTACCGACATCACAAAACTGCTACTTAAATTCCGTTGAACTATTCAGTTAAAGCGTAATTGGTTGCGATTGGAAGTGGATAGATACCACCTCGTAACAAGCAAATTATTCCAACTTTGGTTATTCGTGTGTACTTGTTAGACGCTGGGCTGTTGCACCCGGGATGAAAGCGAGGCTTCCTCTAGTGAGTGATTAAACGATGCGGTTGAGCTCCTTCCGACTTCATGGCATTCCAAAAATCCATAAACCAAATGTTTTGGTAAGACAGATAGTAGACGAAATACGTTCCCAACCGCATGACCTGGCCAGATACTTGGCCGGTATTTTAAAGCCCCTCAACGGGAAATCTAGTGCTTAAATTAAGTATTCACAAAACTTCGTCAACAAAGTAGCGAACGGATTCAGCTTACGGTAGATGAAATAGTGGAAGGTATAAAGGCATGTCTGAATCTCCCCTATTTCTTTCTTGACTCAGTGGTTTGTGCTCAGGAACAAGGTTTAACAATGGAATCTCAAATACTCCCGGTTTTGGCAAATATATTTACGGAACAATATGGACAGAGAGCTGTAGACTGATTTTCATACCCTCCCAAGATATTCTGGCCGTATGTAGATGACAATGTCGTCATGATAAAACGGGAAAAAGTTGGTGAGTTTTACAAGTATGTGAATGAACTGCGCCTACATAACAAAACTAGCATGCAGACAGTCAACTTCGGGTGCACTGGACTTTTTAGACTGCCTAACACATAAGGTTAACGAATACCATAGACGAGAAGCCAACCACACTGAGGCAGATTTGAGCTACACGTCTGCCCATCCGAAATCGGTATTCGCTGGCATTGCTTCATCAATGTTTAAGCGTGTAATCGTCCTGTGCACAGAAGACCCAGCACAGCGGTCAAAATTTAAGTAAAGAACAAACTTCGGGATAGTGCACATTTAGCTCGCTTGATTTGGCATCAACTGCGAAGGGTGTTGGTAGCGGTGTAAGTACTCAGTATGGAAAAGATCGGGATTGCTCTTATTCAATATAACCCAGGGACATCCAAGGTCATTCGAAGAACACTAAACATGACTTACTTAAGAGTAGCTTTCCAGGGAGAGAAATCATTGCGCCCTGCATTGGTTTAGTTGAACGATTGCACACCGGCAAACAGAACCAGAGACAGTGACTACTAAACTACGTGTAACGAGTGCAACAAGGACAGACGTCCAGGGAACTACACAGCAGAATCGAAGAGCACAGTAGAAAAATAAACAGGCTCCCGAGAAACGCAGAAGAATACCATGCAGTTGAAATCGTAGAGCATCCCAGTGCTAACAGAATAAAAAATTGTGGAACTGGTGTGAAACCCAGACGCTCAAACTAAATATTGAAGCACTCACAACCATACAAAGACCAAGGAAAGTCTGCCAGTGACACCCTGACGTGGAACACTAATGAACCAAACTTCAGCAGAATTTATTTGAATTTCCTCCAATCCACCAAAGTAAGATTTTGACAAACACAGTAACCGACAAGAGCCTTAATTCACTCTGCGCAATGGTCCAGTGTGACTTTCTGAAGAGGGCTCACTGATTACTTCCCCGCCCTTCTTATATCCTGACCGAATTGTTGACCTGCTCACTTGGCCTTATGAAGCTCTTGCGTCAAAAGCGAAATGTTGCCCTACAAGTTGCGAAAGAAGCCCGTCATCATTATTTCATGGAATACTCCTCAGTGTTCATAACTTTGTCCCCGTTTCGCGAAATCCCTACTAGCCGCAAATCTCCCAGTCACATGCCATTTTCTGACTGTAAACGCACGATCATGCACGAAGGTGTGCCACCCACATGTTGGGAAATAAACCTTATTATGATCATACCGATTGTTTACCAAACCAAACTGCAACGTACAAGATCTCGCTTATTTTGGAATGTGTTCACGTTCATGCTGGTTCATACCATCTCAGAGAAGTGAACAAATGATAACAATTATCGATTGACTGAGTACAGTTTTGAACGATAAGCTATTCAATCTTGAATGTTCTAAGCGGATGAGGGAATGGAGCAAAAATGACCTATACGCGGTTTTCTACAGGTAGCACAAATGTGGACTTCGGTTGGAACAAGTGCTGTCACCAAACAAAACATGCGCATATTCCCAAGGTTTCGTATTTCACATCATCACCGAATTTCACCAAGTCACTGAACTTTGCCTACCGTTTCACTGTCGAAGCACTGTATAATATATGGGGCAGGAGAGATGGTGACGTCAAATGGTGCAAAGCTCACGCCAATTCAAGGGGAGTCAGACCTACGAATAAACAGTGTGATTTCAAAAGTAAGCTTGTTTTATTCGCGTTGTGACGTTGAAACATAATGTTTTCCAAACGTAACTGCCACAAAAACGTTAACTGGAGCACATCGTTAGCGGTGCGATACTAACCCAATACCAAAAGAAAAAAATTAGCACAAAAAACTCATTGCGATGAATCATTTCCCCGCAGTCACCGATGAGGTTCACCGAAATTTTCGAAAGCTAGTTGACGTCCGAAACTGAACTTACTTATTCACCTAATGAAGCATTGTAAGTGGCTCACAATAATTCAGTTGATGTTTCGATTCACCGAGCAACAAACAACAACCGCTTATGTAATTTACGTACAGAGTCAAGGCTCTTTCGTACTATTTTACCATCTCTTCTAGAAAGGTGACGAAAATGACACGAATAAATACTAACAAAGACCCGACATCTGGGTGAGCAGTAAGCACGATCGACCCGTAGTTGCACATCCAACATTTCATGAACATAGGAAACTTTTGTGCAAACTGATAAAAATTAACTCTATTTATTCGTAGCCATAAAACATCTCGCAAGTCTTCTTTGAAACCAACCCAAGTTGTAGATGTTGCAAGGTATGGTAGGTAACCGATGTCACTCGCGATCTAGTTTTCAGTCGGTGTAAAACAACACGGTTAAACTTCTTCTCCGTCGTAGAAACGTGCTTCCGGAAGATCAGTTTGGCTTAGGAGCTCAGGATAATTCAGTGCTTAAGCCCATAATTTACTAACGGTGTTTCGAATCTAGCGTCGGCTTTCCGAATTTCACGTCCAGGCTTGCGTTACCCGGCGGTTGCTCAGCTCTTATGCTACCCTCGGGCAATATTGCGGCTGCATACCAAAACGGTGCTGCCGCTGAAGTATTACTAATATTATTATGTTCGCAATATTAAAAGTTCTATTTCGTCACATTGAATTTCAGCAGAGTATGTTCAACTGTATTGATATGAGGGTCAGACTGGTAAACTTTAACTGAATACCGCTACGCAAAATGAAGCTTATGAAGGCAAATGGACAGAGCACAAATGTCGCTCCGAGCACCAGTGAAATGCATTAAGTTTAACCGTTACAAGCACCAAAAATGTGGAGACAGTGTCCACTCGGGTGACCTTACAGTTTATTGGTCGTCTGGTTACTGATCATTCAGTCAAGCCACAATGTTTGATTGCAGCAGGTATTGGCCTTCTGCTGCGATGATCCTTCCTATGGCGAAGGCAGTGAAACGTTATTAAACTAACTGTCAGACTGAGAGATCTTGTCATTCTGCATTTCGTTGGGTCCTCGCTTAGGCGTATCCAAAGCGCACGGCGCACAAGCCATGAGTTGTGGCAGAATGGAGCTTATATTGAGTACGGTTCCTCCAAATAATTCGTGGGCGTTTGGTTATTTTTTTCATTTGCGGAACGGAGTTGCAAGTGCGAACTATGTTTGAACTAATTCCATCGAGTAAACAATGAAATAAGGTTTAATCCTGACCGATGTGTGTGGACCACACCAGGACAGGCCATTAGGATAGCTAGGGAAAAATAGGAACAGGTGCTAAAATAGGAATTCCACCTTAAGTCGCGCCCGGATGCCAAAGACTCAACAATGCACGAACTAACTAGAATTTCCGGTGGCCACTCAATACGTAACTTGGAGTTCCAGATATTCAGTGGTTCTTTTATTCGCAGTTCTGTGATAATTCCACCTGATTTTGGACATAATATCAGGCCAACCAGTCTGGATTTCTCGTGGAGAATGCAGTTTCCCAGTCGTTGCCGGCGGATGTGGATGAGTGAGCCTTCAGTCGTACGACCGTTGAGCATCGGGTCCAATGGCCCGCCTTCAACATGTGTTACCTACCGAAATGATCTGCATCGCAAGAACCTAGATATCTAAACTAAAAATTCAATCAGGCAATCTCACCGAGTTGCTATTGAGGTGATCGACTTCTTTGTACTAATATAACTCGTAGGATGCTGGTGCATGCCAAAAAATGCCCGAAGTGAACTAGCTGTTGGAATCCGGAAGATGGAAGTTGCGAGACCCAGTTCATACTCGACGGTATGGTGTATCAAATCAGGGGATGTTATGCATTTCGAGACTTCTGATGTGCCGGAGCTTACAAAGGATGCCTTTTTTGCCATAAGTCTTAGTACGGGTGCGAAAAATGTCAAAGCTGTTTTGAATAATCTGTTGCATTTTATTAGAGGAAAACCTCCACTAGATTAGTCTGCTTGTGGTTCTTTAACTCACCTACCGAACAACTAGGTAAAAGTTGGGCCAAGAACCGCTGATCTGTGGTGCGATTAGCTTCCAGTTAGACTGGATATAGCGCCAATCATCCTTCAATCACAGTAACCAAATCACATAGTCACATAATGTTCACAGGTTCCTCGAGTGACGACGTATCAAAAGAATTTTTCGGTCATCTTACAAAACCATTCTTTCTGTGATACACTCATAAATTGCGGATGTAACGGTGATACTACAAATAGGGCAGGTATGGGAATTGCATGATCTCTTCCTGTAAATTCGCTTGAAAAGGGAGACCTTTGCGGAATTTGTGGATTCGCTTTGTACCATTTGCTTGGACTTGAGGAACACTCAATGCTTATCCAGGAACCTTCAGCATGACGCGTTTAGGTGAAGAGGTGTGTTTGGTTATTCTAAGTAGGTTGCGTATGAGATGTTTGCCTTCCTGCCCAATAGTCTGCAACTGATCAGTTGGCATTAAGTAATAAATTAATTCGAAGGGAATGCGTTCATACTTTTAGCAGGTGCCGCGACCAAGATAAGCAAAACGTTTAAGTGGCCACAAACCTTTGAGGGTAGGGATGGGTGAAACGCCCTGTAGGATATTGAGGAGGTCGCGGAGGCCGCCGGACTGGGGAACTACTGGAGAAAGTTCGCGACGCTGAAGATCCTACTTGAGGGCAACACCCGATTCGGCCAGAAGAGATCCTCGGAAAATAGACTGGGCCTTCGCGAAGGGTGTCCTTGTAGCGGAGGTCGACACGCCAGCCGATCGCCCCGGTGACAGGATACGGCGCAACCAAGCTTGACGCTTTTCCAAGCGCTGCCGTGATGCTGGTTTGCGGATAGATGAAGTCAAGATGCAGCTCGCGCGTGGTTCGTTGATACGGCTCGGTCAAAATTGGGTCACGGGAAAGTAAGCCCACTGCACTAACAATTGGCAAAGATCAAGGATTGTGCTGTTATCAATTCAAAGTGGTCTCTACGGCAGTTTCTTGGACGAGCAGAAT
This sequence comes from Opisthorchis viverrini, assembly GCF_000715545.1. Taxonomy (NCBI): domain Eukaryota; kingdom Metazoa; phylum Platyhelminthes; class Trematoda; order Opisthorchiida; family Opisthorchiidae; genus Opisthorchis; species Opisthorchis viverrini. The sequence continues at coordinate 23,111 of NW_008752487.1, read as the reverse complement.
TCTACAGCCGGTTTGTTAAGGTTTTCAGCACGATCGCTGCTACCGTATCGGCGCAGACCTAAAGCAGCGGAATGGAGCTATCGTATATGTCAGTCGTGTCCTGGCTAACAGATTTACGCGACCACTGAGGAAGTGTTTTAGCGATCATCTTGGCCCTGGATCAATGGAGCCACATCTGCTTTGGCAAAGGCATCATGTCGAAATCGATCCCATTCACAGTTCAGCAGAAGCTGGGTATCAGACGGCTAAGGATGGCACCAAACCACTCCCAAACAAATGGCCCCACGGAACGTAATAACCAAATGGTCAATGAGTGACTGAGGGCCAAACGAGGTAACTGGCTAGTGAATTGCGGATGGTGTCGCTTGCTCATCGTGCACCCATACAGCCAGCCACAGGCAAGGCCCCCTTCGTGTACGGTCAAACTCCGCGTCTTCGGGTTGATCAGGGTAATGGATTCAGGCCGATAACACGTTTGTCTCCGGAGCAGCCAGAGGAAGAATGAAGGAGAGCCGAGAAAATTGAACCGCCGTTCAGGAAAGGACTAGGCTGAAAGCGGCAAGTAGAAAGGCACGCACATTCTCCATAGGTAGGCAGGCCAAGTGGAAGGGTCACCAGAATCATTGGAAGGAACGAACTGGTGTCGCGGATGCTAGGCAGTCGGCGGTGGGGTCCGTTTGTCGTTACCGACCGCTTGGATAACGTCTATACGATTCAACATGGCCGGGGATCAAAAAGAGTAAGTGGGACGCAGATTCGTAAGCGGCATGATGCACCGAAAAAGGGGTAGAAGCCGACCCGAAGGAGGTAAACGAAAATCGATTGCATACGAAAGACCTATAGAGGGTGGTGTATAACGATGATACTACTGATGGGGAGGCATGTGAGTAGTAAGCTCTTTTCTTGTAAGCCCGCTTGAAAAGGGAGATCTTTGCGGAATTTGTTTACTCAATTTGTACCATTTGTTTGAACTTGAGCAACGCTCAATGAATATGCAGGAGAGTTCAGCAAGACGCGTTTAAGTGAAAGACCTAGGTTTAGTTTGTCTAATAAAGATGCAAATGAGAGGATTGCATTCGTGTTCAATCGTCATGTAAGTGGTCAGTTGGCATTTTGTAATAAACTACTAAGCAGGGAGGGCGTTGTTCCCGTCACTGATTTTATGAAGAGGTTGGAACAGTTCACGTTGCGATACATATTTTTACCATGACGTTTTAATACAAAAGCCGTAGTAATATCCTCATGGACCAAAGATTTCTGAAAGGCACTCATAAAGCCAGCAGATACGTGAAAATAATTTTGTAGACCCAGGTTGTCGCTTAGTACTGCCCGAAGCGCATGAGTGCTCAACAAAGTCCTAGAAAACACCGAAAATCACCAATGAGTACATATTGTTGGAATAGGTTTGCACAAATGATCAGTCATTTAACAAGGTGATCGAAATGGTAAGTCATATCCTGATTTGCATAAACTTTGTACCGCAGAGCTATTAGATTTGTGGTGGATACCTTTTTTCACATTATTGCCATACATTTGTAAGGCAAAGTTCGATTCACAGGAGACGCACAGTATAAAATTTCAGGCACATGAAGCTTCAAGTAAGCCGCGATATGATGCGTCCTTTCTCGCTTCTTATTGCATTGTTGTTCTTCGTCGTCCATCCCGCATGTTTGAAAGACTTCAGTGTCCACAATTGGCCATCCGTACTTAACAACAACCCGTCAAAGAACTGGGTTGTCCTTGTCGCTGGTACCAATTTTTTATTGGTTTGAGGCTCAAACGTTTATCTTAATCCCGGAAGAAAGGCTTGTCAAAGTTTGCAATAATGGTACCGAAACAATTTTGTCCTACCTAGTTTTCTCCGGGGCTGTGATATTTCACTCGGACAGGCGGTGGATAGAAGCCCCAACTAATTAACACACTAATGCAAACACTAATGAACACACCTTCTGTGGCCTGTATTCGTTTTTGTCAGAAAATCCTTGTCGTAAAACGATATTGTGTTTTGAGTGGGGTCGAATCTACGGTCCTAATAATCTCAGACGTTACTGAGGTGCATAGTCTGATTCACGTTAATCGAAATCCGACTTTCGTCACACAAGTTCTTATTGTTGCGTTGTTACGAAAAATCACAGCTTGTGTGTGGAAGGTATGGTGTTGTATCGGACACAAATTCGATGGTTTCCCAGCCACCACTAATCATCTAACCTGACATTGTTGCTTCATTATATTAGAGAAGCGCTCACGGGCTCCTAGAGTGACATTCTGTATGAACCAGGTCTCAGAAATCTCAACAAAAACCACTGATTTACCAACAACATTGACTGTTACGGCGAAAGCACCGGAATAGCTAGGAAATGTAATCGGATAAATCTATACTACTTCATGAGATCAAGAGGCGTGTATTTGGAATAAACATAGAAATCTATCTTGGTCAAATTCGTTCGTCCGCTAGTCCATCGTATTGAAAATGTTACATACACAGCCGCACATAATAAGTGCGCCTGTATCCTTTTTTAAGGTTCAGCGGGTGATAATTTATTGCTACTAAGTTTTGCGTTAATGTGACTATCTAGCCAACACACAAGCGAACGGCCGATTCTGACGTATTTTCGAAGTCAAGGGATATCAAGAATGCACAGCTGCGGTGAGCGGCTCGTTGTTCTGACATTTGACTGAATGTGGAACTGTGGTCCAAACAAACCCTTCCAGAGTAGAATCCTGCTTCAAGTTCTTGGGATAATGCATCCAAATACTGTTGGGACAGCTTAGACTCCACCAACTACGGCTTCACATGATGTTTGACATCTTTGGTCTCCATGCCTCAATCTGCCCGTTATCCTTAATTCGCATGTCATTTAATTTCTCATTCAGGCGGACGTTTACCACGCGTATCAAGTCGTGCGCAAACATAAAGTTCCAGCGAAGAATATAATCACCTTCGCCTACGACGATATTGCAAGTAATCCCAAGTAAATATCGCGTATAATGTTCGCTATATGCTAGTGAATAGAGTATAGAAAACGCACTTCGTTTTTTGGCCTCGACATATCTCATTGTTGTTCCGTATTTCTCATGTATATAATTGTAGAATTTGAGTTGCAGACAATTATGGGGTTTCATGGGTCACTTCAGATGCCTTATTAGATTTTCTTTTGGTCGATGCCGTTTTTTGAGTGTAGACACCAGAGAACTCTGATGCAAGCGGCACATTCTGATGATGATGATGGGATGGTGGGTGATACCGATATGTACTCGTTTTAGTACTTGTTTCCGTCGCCTGAAATATAACACAGTGTTATATGGGTGTCGTTTGAATGCACCAGCCGGCTGATGATTTGGAGCAAATAGTAAGCAGACAATCTAGTAGGCTAAGCAATTTGTAATGCAGCCGTAGTTGAGAAAAGAGCTTCCTAAATTATTGAAAGATGGTTCCTGCGTGGAGAGGGTAACACTCGTAAGTCATTTATTGCCCAATCGCTCGTTCAGCTGTAGCAAATTTAACGCGCTTAGCTGCTATGACACACGAATTATGCATGCGGTCTATAATAGTGCCAGGTTTCCCAAGCCTAGATGGATGTAGTCGGGAGGCACAAGACTCACTGCTACTTTTCATTCTTTTATTCCAGAAACCCGTTTAAAGGCAAAGTGTTCCATGACTACGACCACGAGGATGTCTACAAGGATGTGGTGATTGACTACCGTGGAAAAGTAAGTCCATGTTCCGGTGCGCAACAATCAAGTGAATTCCTGCATCAGTTCACCGTGTCACACAAGTAGCAATTAAAATGACACTGTGGATCGAAACACAATGTAAACCGTAGGGCAGAATAATCAGTTTTACTATATCACAGAATGGTCGATCCAATTGGACGAACACCAGTCATTAGGTCATAGACAACTGTCAGGCAGCCCATGACCGAGTTCAACCTGCTGCTTCTGCCTATCTAGTAGGTTAGCGTTCTTGTCAAAAGAACCACGAAATGTGCACGAAGACCAACAGTGCCCGAATAGCTTCTTCGGAGAAATATCCTGTGATATCCCGATTGATGCACCAACCAAACGAAGCAGCCTGTGCAGGACAGCACATTCAGCTAAAGAATATCATAGATAGGAGATGCTCAACTGAGATTCAGTTGAGTGCCGATGAGTGATACTCATTTCATGATGGCGGCTATTCCCCACGTATGTTGCATTCCTTAGCTACTGAGGTATATGAGGGCAACTTCTTAGTGCTTCCTGGTAGTCCATGTTCAACTAAACTACCAACCCTATGCATGGGGAGTAAATCCAAATGCCATGCTTGATAAGCAGACCAACAAGCGAATTATTCAATTTTCAGCACACAGCGATCATCGTGAATAAAATATCAGTGAAGATGGAGGGCAGGACGTGGATTTCAAATATTTGTTGGACTGCAAAATGATGGTTTCTGTGAATAGACTGAGTGTGAAGAACAGCATTGTCACAAGAACAACTGGTCATGCATGTTCAAACATTTTAGGATGTAACACGGGATAACTTCTTGAAAGTATTGAAAGGCGATATGGAACTTGAAACCAACAAGAAGAAGGTACTGAAAAGGTGAGTTGGCGCGGAAGTGGATATTGTTGATATACTTGCTGATCACAGCCAGAATTCTAGTTTTGCAGGTCACCGTCTTCGGATTTACGAAATGCGTTTTAGTATTCTCGTAAGTAACTTGGTACATAATCTGTCCGAGTATGCTTCACCTCAGGGGAAACCCGGTTCATCCATTTGTGACTTTTGGTTATTAATAAAACGTAGGCATCAATCGCTACTGTCAACAAGTTTCGGGAATATTCAGATATGCGCAGTTGTGAGTGGTCAAGTGTCTGCTTGGTCGTGTACAAATTCGGGTCGGTCGATTTTGGTTTGCTTGGATTCAGGAATTGTTTTAACTCACGGCGTTGAACAACGCAAATAAACACTGTTGATTGAATAATCCAAATTTACGTCCACCAGCGGCCCTCTCTATTTATGGCTATCTCCAAATCTGTATCGCCATTCGCCGATAATACCCTCAGCTTTTAGAATACCTTTTCCAATATAGGTTCTGTGTAGGTTGGTTACGTCAAAGTGGTTCTTTCGATATTCCTTCCACGCCTACTTTACCCGCACGTGACGAAATCGGAAGCGTCGACATACAGAGACAAGCCTGGAAACGAGGTAAATGTTTATTCACTCGCAAAATATAAGCCTCTCATCCTGTCAATTTTACACCTGGTGCGCGTTTCCTCATTAACCCGTGACCCGCACAGGGACTGATCACTTCTCCATCTGTCTTAAAAACTGGCCACTTTGTGACATATTCAGTTGTCCTGATGAAGCTTTTGTGTCGGAAGCAAAACGTTGCCCAACTAAAAACTACGGATTGTTTACCAACATTTGCTGAAACGCATAAGATCTCGCTTATCCTGGAATGTGTTCACGTTCATGGGGTTTCATACCATCTCAGCGTAGAACACAGTGTCATATGAAAAACAAATAACACACAAAAAGCATCGCGATAACATATCTCGCCATAATCACAGATGTAATTCCGGCAATTTTTGAAAACTAGATAAAACACGAACCTGAATACCACAATTGACCTATCGGTTCACCTCTTCAAAGATGCTAAGTAGGTTACAGTGATTCAGTTGATGGTTTGATACCCAGCGCAACAAACACAAGGAACATGGAAAGCCAGAATGCAACACATTAGAAGGCGTTACCCGATCAATCAGACCATGAACAAAAATGTCTTCAGACGGAAACTACTTAAAGCAGCGATCGAATTCAGGGGATGCCAGTCACAACGCAGCACATTTCAAAATCGACCATTTGGACCCCGAGAAGTGTTTGGTCCCCTCAGCCAATGACAGCCGTATAATATCAGACAATATCAACCACTCACTCATGAGTTCCCTTCAGTTGGTGATGAAACATTCGCAAGCTGATCACTACGAACAGAGAACAATGAACACGCTCTTGATCAACGACCAGTAAACGGAACACTCCTAGATCACTTTAGGATATTCATGTCCAAAATGTAGGATCAACTTGGTTATAATGTGTTTACTTAGTAGTTTATATATTGTGTAGATATTTCCTTAAACATGTAATTATGCTAACAAGAGCGTCATTTTTAAAGAGCTGAGTGTGAACGTTTCAACGGTGACACGATAAGACTAGCAAAATTGGAAAACTGCTTCCAACACCCTTTATGCATTGAAAGCCATAGGAATCAACCAACAGACGTACAAGGAATCGAATGTTCATCCTCGAATTCACGTGGCCATGCAAATAGCAGACCACTGGAATTTAATTCAGCCACTGGTTATACCCAGCAGCCTGTACAGAACAATATTCTGAACTACGTGTTCGAAATGCTTCCATTTCCGCGGGTTGTTTGTTGTGCTTTCCTATCTGTGGGAGCGCCAGCGAATAATCTACTCTTCAAGACCACCCTAAACCTTTCTGTTCACCAACAGCGGTCCTAATGACTACGTGTTCATCTTCTACTCTGGCCATGGTGGGACTTCACATATTGCCTTCCTAGAAGAATATGTAAGTTTAGTTAATTTTGGTAACCACGGTTTTAGCACGCAGTTTTTTTAATTGAAAGCGAAATAGTGAACGGATTGAAAACGCTTACGCAAACATGTTGGTGCAATGACATGTGTAATTCGTTATAAAAGGAGGGTTAATGTCAACCTGTTCTAAACATCAACGGAAAAATGGAACACAAGCTGTGATGTTCTCACGTCACTCTCAAGAGTGACATCCCCAGGAATTCAAGTTTGATAGGTTTCGTCAAGGTGCTATAAATGACACCGTCACATATTTTGTTTTACGAATTTTAAGGTAGTTCGACTCACCTGATTTCGCGGCCGGTTCATGCAGACTGCGGAGCAAACGTAGATACCATAAACCATGAAGCTTTCCTTATACGGTCACTCACGAGGCGTAGATGATGCAAGGATGCGCCAGCGGAATCTTTCCCGACAAGACAACATACAGCTTTTTGCTTAGAGGGAGATAGCACGAATCTTTAATAGTGTGAAGTGTTTGCTTTTTTGTATGAGGAACCACTCTGTGATGAAAAGCCGACAAGCAATGTACAACCATCCTATCCTTAGTGAAAATAATCAGCGGTGCGCTTGATAAATGGAACGTGTAACCGTTCGGCCACGAGCGACCAACCAACAGCCTGATTTGTCCGCACCAAATCAGAACATAATGCCACCCATTCTCCAATCTAGGGATCCACACACACCAGTTTGCTTCTAGATGGACAGCCCGAATATTTAGTAGTATGAAAATGCTTTCGTACTTCTGTATGATAAACCAGTCGGTGATGAAAAGCCGAGAAGCAATGTACAACTGTTCTATCCTCATTAGGAATCATCAGTGTTGCGCTTGATACATGCAACGTGTGACCGTTCGGCCACAATCGACCAAACAATAGCCTGATTTATCCGCACTAAGTCAGGACATAACGTGGCTCATTCTTTAAACAATGGATTCCGTATCACTGGTGACTGACTCATCGAGTGACTCATCTCGAGCTCACGAGAATTTTTCTTTTTTTTCTTGCGACAGCTGTATGCCATGGAGTTGAACGATACCCTCGCCTACATGCATTCAAAAAAAATGTTCAACAAATTGGTGCTGTATGTGGATGCTTGCTACTCTGGCTCTATGTTTCGCGATGTTCTCCCTTCAAATATGGGAAGTAAGTGGCGCAAATTTCTGACAAATTATTGCATGGGTCCTGTGAAATAGCGGCGTTGACCAGTGAAGCAGAACGAAGCTTGGGAACCGAGCTTGGTTAACAGCTTGGTTATTTTATTGTTCAATTTGCGATTTTGTATGGAAAGAGCCCATGACTCTACGCAGTAAGCGTTTAGCCGTTGATAGCACAAAATCCAGCCTTGATCGATTAATGTCGCTTCCGCTGCTGAAACAGTTTCTTATGGCTGGTGAAAATTATTGCGTAACCGGTACAACCTCTTTGATATTTTGTATTCCCTATGCAGCACCCACCATCTTCACTGTAAATTTTAAACGGATCGTGGTTCTTTTGTAAAAAGTACACTTCAACCCACGAAAAACAGGTTTAATTCTCGCTGCGCGTCCACCTTTAACCGTTG
>NW_008752487.1:8849-14076 GCF_000715545.1 Opisthorchis viverrini | reverse complement strand
GGAAGCGTCAATGTTGAATGCGGATGTTTACAGTGATGACGTTGATTTTGTCGATGATAACGAAGCTGATGATGATAACGATGATTATGATGCTGGTACATCTTCTGAACGCCTTCGTCTCAATACATCTGTCGACATGAATCAATATGCCAATGGCTTTCATGCTGTCATCTTCTATCCAGATTCTCTGACTTGGTCTCGGATGCGCAGGAATCTTGTGTGTATGCCGTAGGCTAGCCCTAGGTTATATTATCCTATTATTAATATTATCCTATTATCCTTTCTTTTCACACCACAAATAATTTATGATGCTTGTACGGCAGTGGGTCCTTAGTACTTTCCCCCGTTGTTGCTCTCGATGATGATGACGATGATGATGATGGTAGTGATCAGAACCACAGAGCGTTAAATCTTTAAGATGTGTTGAATGTGCATGTAGTGTACAGGGACAGAGGAGTGCTTACTAATTTACCTGCGCATGCGTCGTTGCATACCTCGGTTGTCTTAACTCTAGTCATAGTTTAAATATTTGCCTAAAGCAGATTCGTCTTAAAATTGCGTACGCTGGTCTGCTTGCCTCCAATAGCTCCCGTTTTTCATTATCTCCCACCCGCATGCAGGAAGACATAAGAAAGCGTACACTGGAGGAACAATACGAGGAAGTGAAATCGAAGACGGTGTTTAGTCACGTGATGAAATACGGTGAAATGGTGAGTCATAACACGTCACGGAGAGATTCATTTGGGTCACTTGTGAAAGGTTAAACTGTTATGAAAATGAGTGTATTTACCAAGATGACAGTTGCATTTGGTTACCTGTAAAAGCTGGCGGTCAATGTTGAAAATCTGATCAGGAACTTCAGGTTCCATTGGCCAAGTTCAGCACTGTTGCTAGTCCAGACATCTAGATATACAAGCCTAGCCAGTTTCATCTTGAGGATAACCAAACAATGGTTTTGGTACCTTATGATGCATACGTTTGTGTGCTTCGGCACAAAAGGAAGTCGAAACAATATGAATCATTAACAAGTAACTCAGAGGAAGAATAGATTTACACGATGACTGAAACTTCCATCCGAGAAGTTGACACTCGAAGAGCCGATCAATATGTGGCCACGTGATGTGGTTTTCCGTGATTGAACGACGAGTGCCTTGGACCTCACCGAGCAAACTTAGGTGATACTATTATTTATTCGGTGGACATCGGTGCTATATACTGATGTTTGTGAGACGGTTTCGGAACTGATGTTGATTGACCAAGGGGATTATTCACCACTAAAACTTGAGTACTAAGGTGTACAATTACGGTCGCATGGTGAGTCGCTTCTTCATTGTATGGAACATACGCTACATTGGTTGACAATGAAATGATAGGTGTCCGATTATTGTTTATTTCAGGCAATGGGAAGCCTCCCTGTTGGAAAATTCCAAGGTCATTATGATCGACTGATGAATCGGAATGATGGGGCGATAGAAGTATGTGTTCAGTGCAATTTTCGACATTTTGAAATGTCTATTGGAACAGTCATTCCTTACGTCAAAAGATGTGTAGGAAACCAATGGGGGTCTAATTAGTTGTCACTTCAGTGTCACAAACGCCTACCATCTCAGTTGATAACGACGAAGACTGCTAATTAAGAACTGACTCAATAACCTCAATTAAAATATCTTTCATCCAAACAAGATTTACTGCGACCAAGAAAGAAAAGTTTAGATAGACAGATAGGTAGATGGATAAATGGATAGACAGATAGATAGATAGACAGATAGGGAGTTAAGGCCCCGTTACAGATATTCAGCGACATTCAAGAAAATTTAAGTGATGTTCAACGTACTCCAAACTGATATACAGTAGAACGAATTCCGTTAGGAATGTGCGTTACCCTGGCAACCAAATGATTTCATGTAGTTTCTTCTTATTACGGAGTAGTCTAGGAAGTCACTACTTTAATTCAGCATTGACAGAGTTCCTGTTACCAAGAAGTGTTGTTGAATTGTTTTCTTGGTTCCAGCCAAATGCTGTGGATAAAAAGCTCCTTTGCCATGCGCACTTGTTTGCAAAGTCTCGACGCTTGATGGAGGCTGCAACAGAGGAAGAAACTGAAATCGTTTGGAAAAGGCTGCACCGTGCACTTCAGGTTTGTATTTTCATTTTTCTTAAACAGTTGATCGCAACAAAGGTAGTGAGTGCACAATAAGAGATCGTTTTATATAAGAGTCTATTTGTGTTGTGATGAATGTGTATTGAGGATTCATGGGAACAGGTAACCGTCAACAGTCCAATAATTTATCATCCGTTTCTTCACTCCAACGTGATTCGTTAAGATGTGTGACAATACTTTTATCGTCTGTTTACTAACTCCCACAACAATTCTTCTCGCTTCTTTCAGCTTGGCCACATCGTCAAGGAAACGTTTCGTGACATCGTCGTGGATGTGTCAACACACCATAGGCCAACTTTAAAGGACTTGTCCAAGAGGGATGAGCTCATTTGTTTCCAGGCAGTTTTCGATCAATTTCGGACGCACTGCTTCATAATTCAGAAGGCAAGTTGGCCTCCTTATGCGAGGAAACAAGCGTGTGCCAAAATATGCATGCATTACTAGCTAATACATTCACACGCGGCGTCACGTGGGGCGGGCCTCAGTCACAAAATCAATCTTAGTTAAACATCCAGTAAACTTTCGGGGCAAATGTGGAGCTCCTAAAATTGGACGTTCATGCCGCAACATAATGTTCCTTAGTTCAACAATTGGTAAGCTATTTTTCGTCATAACCCGATCTCATTAAGCCGACTGATATTAGGTGGAAAGTGATGTAGATAAATCGGAGTTTTAAACAATCCGAAGTTTTACGGAGTAAGCATATATATATGTATATCAAGTTTGACAACAGCTTCAGTTCAGTTCAGTTCAGTTCAGTTCAGTTCAATTCAGGTCAGTTCAGTTCAGTTCAGTCCAGCCTAACATGACCAACAGGGAAAGTCGACCGATTGATGTTGGAAGTGACACAGGACTGTCGTGAAGTGGGGTTTCCATGTTTGTGGCTGGTCCTTGTGTTCAACATTGTTAAGGAGTATATTGATGCATGATCGGGCCTGCAAATCTGGCAGGAATCTTTGGGTCTGTTACTCGAATACGCACAATTTTGAGGATCAATCAAATCGATGCCCAACCGAAGCAAAGCTGGAGCAATTGGTGCGGAAAAACTGTAGAACGATAAGACCAAGTTGATACCCACGACTAGTGAACTCCAGTAATCAATGCCCAACAGACAGAAAGTTGGAGCAATTGGTGCAGTAAAACTGTAGAACGGCAAGCCCAAGTTGATACCCACGACTAATGAACTCGGGTCAGTTTAGGTGAAAGCCTCTGTTTTACGTTGAGTCTGTATCTTCTTTTCAATGTTTTGTCAACCACTTTCCGTATATAGCGTTATATTTCCATTTTTTGGTCGAGACCAGCCCTTTTTTTTACAAAACTCGTTCGATTCTACCTGCAAGAACTTTGCTTAAAAGGCGACGGATGCCCAGCCATTGCGTCGTGTGACTCACTAGTGTTCGGCCCTCTGGACGGTAATGTGCTCTTCAACACTAATCCCGTAGAGGAGAAACTCTGCAAGTAATTTTACTGCTTAGAATTGATCGAGGTAAACACCCAAATCACTCCATCACTGTCACATCTGTCCGAAAAACATACCATACAATTGTTGATTCCAGGAATCCTCCAATATTTTTGAACCCTACAAAACCTATCTGTACAGGGGAAGTCCAATGAAAAGCACAGGCCTTCTACTGCTTCGTCTGTTTTCATACGACTCGATCTAATGGCGGAGGTTCGTTAACCGAAAAGAACCCAGATCCTTCCCTCTACGGATGAGCAACTTATATAAATTCGGTGGATTATCAAAGAACCATGTTGCCTGACTGATTTTAAAATTCCTAAAACAGTCTCGATCGGTTTATATTTCTCCACATTAACGATCGACGGCTGTTGCAACCAGAATTCTATCTTATTATAGACTTTCGATACCATTTCAAATACCCCATTATTGGCGCAGCAGGATCAGCTACATAAACTGGACCACACATATGGTTGCTGAAAAGTTTTACACGACTGACGACCTGCTTGGCCGTTCTTGGGGCTCATCAGGTAGGCGCACTTCCAACGAAATCATCGGCATTGTGTTCTAGATGGTCATTCAATGGAAGCAAATCATCATTGACGGTTCACTTGCGTCCCCTCTCGAATCCAAATTCGTTTACAATCCGGAGTATTTGACAAAGTCTATCTGGTTAAATTAGAACATGAAGTTGACGGAAAATCTGGGACTGCGACTACATGAGGAGCCCAAAGACGGGCGAAACCGGTCATCAATTTACTACGTTTGTTTATAGTATAGTTCACACAGTTTCACTCATCTGCTACGAAGCTGAAAGATTTCGCATATTCTACGCTAACATCGTGCGTATATATATAAAAACGCCTCGAAATATCCAAAACTCAGATATACCGATACTCACCAACCCCGCCCACAAATAGCAGCTTCAAACGCAGACCAAATATCGACTTGACATTCAGTGTGCCTCAATGATAATCTTCCCGAGTGTTAAGCATAATGACCAGTTGTCCACGAGAATGCTGAAGCCTGTTGGTGAACGTTAGGAGGAATCTTGTGTGAAAACAACTTCCTGTTCTTTGGAAAGCACTGTCAGTCATTAGTGCAAACCTATGCTCAAAATGTATAATCCTAAGTTTTTCATTTATGTGGTGAATCATTCGCTTCCATGATTAGATGGACTCTGTAGCTGAAATCCTGTTATCTATCTGTCTTCAGGTCCCCGATGTAGCCCAGTATACAACTCATTTAATGGAGCTGTGCAAAGCCGGATACGAGGCTGAAACCCTCATCGACTCTGTTCACAACGTGTGTTCATAACGGCCGTTTGTTGCCTGAATTTGCCAACATTAAATTAATTGCAGCTTTTCCGTATCGTTGCGAAATATGCGAAATATGGGTTGTGTTTTTCCATCAACCTAGCCGTCCAAAAATCGTTCGGTGAAATCCAAAAGCATTTAGGTAAAACCGACGGGGTTATCATGCCATGATACAGACGCATCATCAAACCTAGCCCCATCATACAGCTCTTTAAAAATTCATCATATATTTCAGATGCGGTCGTTGGGAAGGCCTCAGTCTGGTGAGGAGCCTTTTTGAATTTTTCTTTG
>NW_008752487.1:6906-8541 GCF_000715545.1 Opisthorchis viverrini | reverse complement strand
GCCGAATCAACGCCACCGAGGAGGTGCGTCGTGACAGTTGATTCACACGTTCCACGGATATCTATCTTGAGACTAACGTACAAAATCATTCCGTACTGGACAGTCATTGTGCGGTTGGCCACAGACTTCGACGGAATTTCGTATGTGAAATTTGGACTACAGTATACAAAATCTTGAACTCCACCCCGTATTTGGATAAATGTCAGAGTAAAATAAAAGGAATGGTGCTGTTACTGCTTTTCCTGCTCATGTGCCTTGGGCTGCGGGTTAGCCAACATGCATGATGCATTTTGCTTCCCACAATAGGAGACATCAGATGGAGCAATTCGCATGAATTTTAACATATCATGTTTTGCCCGGACTCGTCGTGCTACGAAAACGACAAAATCGAATCACGCACCCCGGTCCAGTCCCCCAGGTTTTTCGACTTACAAAGAAAATCACGTTACAACTAGCAGATTATCCCTATTGGAGTGAGGGCATTTTTCCTAGAGAGCTCTAGATAGCTCAATGGTTAGGGCAACAACTTACTGGCCGGAGGGTTCGCGGTTCGGGCACAGCCCTGACATTTCGCCTGCTCCTGTCCAGAATTGGCCAGTAGCTTAACCCTGGTAATTGTTTGCTGGCACGATGCAGCATCTCAATGTTTAATTTATATTCTTTGCAGATGGTGTTCTTCATATATGACATATTGTTCGGACACCATCAGATCAGCTACAAAGGATTCATTGGTATTGGAAACAGTAGGATGTCGTTAAAAGATTGACCTCTGGGGTTGACGCCAAATTGCTACGTCTCAACACCCACAATGTCGCCTGTAATAGTATTCATAACTTGTTGAAATACAGATGGTGAAACATTCAGACCAAAGAGAAGGAAATCGTATCGCATTAACCCAAAACTTGTGTTGATCCCGGTGATATTACCAGAGGATTCCTTCAGTGGTGTTTGAAGGTATCATTCTTTAGATCGATTTTGAGAACATACTTGAACCTGATAAACGAAACAGTACGTCTTCCGGATCTTCTGTAGTGCGTATATATACTGGTTTATGCTGGTCAATTTCAAGTGGATCGCAAACTAAACTAAGTTTTAGAATTCTATTTAATGATGAGTTAGTTCATGTCTCTTGGTGGTCGTGATTTGCCCGGACTCGTCGTGCTACGAAATCGACAAAAGCGAATGACGCACCTAGGTCCAGATCACTCCCTCCCAGTTATTTCCGATTTACAACGAAAACCATGGTACAATCATCATATTATTCCCAATGGAGTGAAATAGTTCTCTCTAGAGAGCTCGAGATAGATTTGTGGTTGAGGCGCGAAATTTTACGTCTTCTCTTCATATGTCATTTCAAATAATCGTCTGCGTTTGGCGCCCCTGAATTAAAATTTAATGGTTCCGTTTCGCCAGGCATGATGAACTGTTCTGTTCGCGTCGCCAAAATGTGAGAATTATGTTCCGCACGTATGTCGGTATAACCAGACGAACTGGAAATTCAGATTTCACCACAGCGTAACACGTAACACGTATGTATTCGAATTGAAGTGTGTGTACGTCATCTGGAATATATTAAAACAAGGGGAAAATGAGTAGAGCAATGAATAGATATCAATCATGTTCATCACACTGTGA
>NW_008752487.1:3153-6561 GCF_000715545.1 Opisthorchis viverrini | reverse complement strand
ATACAGGTGCAGGCGAATCGCGGAGACGGCAAGGGAGCGATGCTGAATGCAAACAGTGTGCGTTAGCCGTGAGAACAGCGGGGAATCCGACTGAAATTCGACGGATTGCCAATATAATGAATGCACCAAGGCGACAGGTCGGTGCTCAGGTCGGTGATCAGACCAGACAAATTTGGGAGCACATTCTGTCAAGAGTACAGAATCCTTAGTCGTTCTAAAATGGGAAAATTATTGACATCGATCATCTTGGCGTTGGAGAATGTGAATCCTTCCCCCATACAAAAGAATCTGCATCCGGTTAAATTATTATAGGATATTCTCAACATTGAGCGCCGTATTCTTCCATTCCACTGCTTTGACAGATAGTTGCCAGCATTGGTAACGCAAGACCGACACCATGAAATATCGGGAGCGCTATAGGGAATCGAAAACCTCAACAACCGAAGGGACAGATTCAACCCGTTCATTCAACCACAGCCTGCTTGGAGTTCGATGATACTCATGGGGCGTAAAGTGGGACATGTGTGGCCAATTCGGAAGGTGGCGGCCCCTTCGTTAGACGGAAGGCGTATTAAGAGCTGGGAGGGAAACAATTAATTGGAAAAGTTTCAGAATCAATTCGATCGGTTGGTTCTGAGTGAATCTGGCATGATTTTCTTGGAAAATCGCAATTGCCAGGTTTTGCTGCCCGTGAAACTGCGCGTCTTGAGACGAAAGCTGGTAGACAAGTGCCACGAAATGGCACACACAGGATACATCAATACATACGGCTTACTTCGGTAGAGGGTGCAGTGGCTCAAGTTGAGAGGTGAAGTGATGGATGATGAGGTGTCCTGCAAGCAATATCAACTGTTGAAAGAGGATACGACAGGAGCAACTGTCGTACGGTCGACATCCGCGTCTTCTGAGTGATCAGAAAATTGGGTTCATGTGGGTATCACGCGTTTACATGTCCCTGATAGTTAGTGAATATCCAGAGAAGTTCGAGTAGATGCGTTCAATAATAATGAAAATAGTTTATGCATGAAAGTGTTTCAGTTTCCTGTCTCATTGTGTGCGAAATTACCATTGGTATTTCCTGATAAGCGTCTACGCGACGAAGGGCTTCCCTACATTCACTAGTACGGAAATTACAAACTGGCAATTGCAGATATTCCCCATACCTCTCGCCGGATACTAGCAACTAGAGCGTTGAGTCCTCCGAAATCGTATTCATCACCATCAAGCTAACGAAATCATGTTTGAAGTATCACTGGTATGCAGCTACGATCTGGGGGCGTGCGTGTTGACTATGTTCCTTCTGGAAGTCACACAACTCATAATTTTGCTGAAAATCATTGAACAGCTCCCCACCGTTTTGGTCATTCTTCATTATCGGTCTTCGAGTTTCCATCTACCCCATATTCTAAGTGAACCGATCTTGGACATATTTTGAGTTTGGATTTGGATTGGCTTCACCAACATGTCCGAGGAAGGGTGATTTCATTGAAATGCGAAACTTACTCCTCGAAAATGGTCACTCGAGGATGCGGTCCACACGTGACCATGCAATGTAGTTTTCCGTTACTGAAGGATGAGGGACAATATGTCCAAACTTGTTGAGAGCTGATCACTTTTGTTAGGTCAAATAATAGACCGACTGTTGTAAGAGAAAACTGAAAATGACCACGGCAACGCGTTTTCGGTTAATTCTGCCTGGATAATCGATCGACGACAATTACTCGCATAACGCGCGGGTAAGGTTTCATCGAGTGCTTGCTTTCTATCGGAAGTTTGGTTTCACACGTGCCGTTCCTTTTTGAAAAGCTGCCCAAAACCCCTGCATGGGATAAGGTGAATGATTGTCCACCGGTACCACAATATTGTCATTTAAATTCCGTTGCACTATCCAGTTGAATCGTAATGCATTACGCTTGGAACTGACTACATACCATCTCATAACAAGCAAATTCCTCCGACTTTGGCAATGTGTGGGTTCTTGCTAGATGCCGTGTTGTTGTACACATGATGAGACTGTCCAACTTCACTGTCGATTCACTCATCAATCATCGAAGCTTCCTCTAGTGAGTGATTGAACGAAGTGGTTGATATCCTTCTGCATTTATGGCCTCCCGAAAATCAATAAACCAAATGTTCCGGTGAGACAGATCGTAGAAAGAATAGGTTCCCCACTGCACGAACTGGCCAGATTCTTGGCGGGTACTTTAAAGCCCTTCACCGTGAAATCTAGTGCTTACATTAATATTCACAACACTTCGTCAAAAAAGTAGCGAACCGATTCAGCTTACAGTAGATGATATTGACAACATAGTAGCTGATGTCCATGTTTAATTAGATGACATCATTGTATATTTCTATGTGAATTCGTTATGTTCGAATCTGCCAAAAGGGGACTCATTCGAAATAGCCAAGTGACAGTCATTAGCGATTACCATCCTTTCAGAACGGACTCAGCTTACGGTAGATGAAATAGTCAAAGGCATAAAAGCACGCCTCAACCTCTCCTACTTCGTTCTTTGACTCAGTGGTTTGATAGGTCTCGTCAAGGTGCTTTAAAATACATCGTCACATAGATTTTGTTTTACGAAGTTTAAGTCGTTCGACTCAGACTGCTGAGCAAAGCTAGATACCGTGACCCAAGAAGATTGCCGTATACGGTCACCCATTGGGCGTAGATGATACGGAGAACGCGTCTACCGAATTCTTTCTGACAAGACAATATTCTGCTTTTCGCTTCTACAGCGACATTACGAATTTTTGATGGTACGAACTATTTGTATTTATGTATGAGAAACCAGTCTGTGATGGAAAGCCGAGAACCAATGTACAACGGTTCCATCCTAATTGGGAAACATCAGTGGTGCGCTTGATAGGTGCAACGTGTACGCCACCCATTACTCAATCAAGAAGTGGTCCCCATCACTGGTGACTGATTCATCGAGTGACTCATCTCGACCTCACAAAAATTTTCTCCTTCTCTTGCGACAGCTGTATGCCATGGAGCTGAACGATACCCTCGCCTACATACATTCAAAAAACTGTTCAACAAATTGGTGCTATAAGTGGAGACTTGCTGCTCTGGCTCTATGTTTAAAGATGTTCTTCCTTCAAATATGGGAAGTAAGTAACCTGAATTTCTGACTGATTCTTGCATGGATCCTGTGAAATAGCATTCATAATGTCAATCACAAATGGTTTAAAAGCGGCGTTGACAAGTAAATCAGAAGGACGTTCCGAGCTTGGTTTATGCTTGCTCGATTTGCGATATTTGTATGGAAGTAACCCATGACTCTATGCAATAAGCTTTTAGCCGATGATAGCACAAAATCCAGCCTTGATCGATTAATGTCGCTTCCACTGCTGAAACAGTTTCTTATGGCTGGGGAAAATTATTGCGTAACCGGTAAA
>NW_008752487.1:0-3035 GCF_000715545.1 Opisthorchis viverrini | reverse complement strand
AGTTTCCTGTCTCATTGTGTGCGAAATTACCATTGGTATTTCCTGATAAGCGTCTACGCGACGAAGGGCTTCCCTACATTCACTAGTACGGAAATTACAAACTGGCAATTGCAGATATTCCCCATACCTCTCGCCGGATACTAGCAACTAGAGCGTTGAGTCCTCCGAAATCGATGAGCTAGATGTTCATCACCATCAAGCTAACTAAATCATGTTTGAAGTATCACTGGTATGCAGCTACGTTCTGGGGGCGTGCGTGTTGACTATGTTCATTCTGGAAATCACACTACTCATAATTTTGCTGAAAATCATTGAACAGCTCTCCACCGTTTTGGTCATTCTTCATTATCGGTCTTCGAGTTTCCATCTACCCCATATTCTAAGTGAACCGATCTTGGACATACTTTGAGTTTGGATTTGGATTTGCTTCACCAACATTTTCGAGGAAGGGTGATTTCATTGAAATGCGAAACTTACTCCTCGAAAATGGTCACTCGAGGATGCGGTCCACACGTGACCATGCAATGTAGTTTTCCGTTACTGAAGGATGAGGGACAATATGTCCAAACTTGTTGAGAGCTGATCACTTTTGTTAGGTCAAATAATAGACCGACTGTTGTAAGAGAAAACTGAAAATGACCACGGCAACGCGTTTTCGGTTAATTCTGCCTGGATAATCGATCGACGACAATTACTCGCATAACGCGCGGGTAAGGTTTCATCGAGTGCTTGCTTTCTATCGGAAGTTTGGTTTCACACGTGCCGTTCCTTTTTGAAAAGCTGCCCAAAACCCCTGCATGGGATAAGGTGAATGATTGTCCACCGGTACCACAATATTGTCATTTAAATTCCGTTGCACTATCCAGTTGAATCGTAATGCATTACGCTTGGAACTGACTACATACCATCTCATAACAAGCAAATTCCTCCGACTTTGGCAATGTGTGGGTTCTTGCTAGATGCCGTGTTGTTGTACACATGATGAGACTGTCCAACTTCACTGTCGATTCACTCATCAATCATCGAAGCTTCCTCTAGTGAGTGATTGAACGAAGTGGTTGATATCCTTCTGCATTTATGGCCTCCCGAAAATCAATAAACCAAATGTTCCGGTGAGACAGATAGTAGAAGGAATAGGTTCCCCACTGCACGAACTGGCCAGATTCTTGCCGGGTAATTTAAAGCCCTTCAAGGTGAAATCTAGTGCTTACATTAATATTCACAACACTTCGTCAAAAAAGTAGCGAACCGATTCAGCTTACAGTAGATGATATTGACAACATAGTAGCTGATGTCCATGTTTAATTAGATGACATCATTGTATATTTCTATGTGAATTCGTTATGTTCGAATCTGCCAAAAGGGGACTCATTCGAAATAGCCAAGTGACAGTCATTAGCGATTACCATCCTTTCAGAACGGACTCAGCTTACGGTAGATGAAATAGTCAAAGGCATAAAAGCACGCCTCAATCTCACCTACTTCGTTCTTTGACTCAGTGGTTTGATAGGTCTCGTCAAGGTGCTTTAAAACACACCGTCACATAGATTTTGTTTTACGAAGTTTAAGTCGTTCGACTCAGACTGCTGAGCAAAGCTAGATACCGTGACCCAAGAAGATTGCCGTATACGGTCACCCATTGGGCGTAGATGATACGGAGAACGCGTCTACCGAATTCTTTCTGACAAGACAATATTCTGCTTTTCGCTTCTACAGCGACATTACGAATTTTTGATGGTACGAACTATTTGTATTTATGTATGAGAAACCAGTCTGTGATGGAAAGCCGAGAACCAATGTACAACTGTTCCATCCCCATTGGGAAACATCAGTGGTGCGCGTGATAGATGCAACGTGTACGCCACCCATTACTCAATCAAGAAGAGGTCCCCATCACTGGTGACTGACTCATCGGGTGACTCATCTCGACCTCACAAAAATTTTCTCCTTCTCTTGCGACAGCTGTATGCCATGGAGCTGAACGATACCCTCGCCTACATACATTCAAAAAACTGTTCAACAAATTGGTGCTATAAGTGGAGACTTGCTGCTCTGGCTCTATGTTTAAAGATGTTCTTCCTTCAAATATGGGAAGTAAGTAACCTGAATTTCTGACTGATTCTTGCATGGATCCTGTGAAATAGCATTCATAATGTCAATCACAAATGGTTTAAAAGCGGCGTTGACAAGTAAATCAGAAGGACGTTCCGAGCTTGGTTTATGCTTGTTCGATTCGCGATATTTGTATGGAAGTAACCCATGACTCTATGCAATAAGCTTTTAGCCGATGATAGCACAAAATCCAGCCTTGATCGATTAATGTCGCTTCCACTACTGAACCAGTTTCATGTGTTTGGAGGAAACGTTGCGTCACCGATACAACGCCTGTGAAATTTTGGTGTTCATTTGCAGCAACCACCAATGCCAAGTGGATACCTTCGTTGTATATTTTAAATGGATCGTGCGTCTTTTTATAAAAAGTACACTTCAACCCACCGATCAACAGGTTTAATGGGTGTGGCGTCACTAACTTCGACCGTTCTCGTCAATGGTCTTCTTTGTGCGGGGATGGTTTACAGTGAAAACAGATTATACATTCACACACTTATTTGATTTTGACCCAACCGAACCCAGAGAAACGCTTCGTTAATGAGGCTGTTTGGCAAGTTCCGCCCAGTCTGGGTTCAAATCTTGATTAACTTTTAGGGAAATTCGGGGACTTCATCTACCTGATTTGCCGCAAGAAGCACGAAAACCATTATGTTCTTTCAATGAAAAGTCAGCGAGTTTCAGTGTAGTGCGTTACTTCTTGACGTCTTGCAGCTTCATTATTCATGTGAGGCACATGATCATTTGGTTGAAGGTTTACCTCACATTTTTGATATTGACCCATAAACTCTGTTGTCTGAACCCTCAACCTGCAGTCTACGTGACAACATCATCCAACGAAAATGAACCATCCTGTTCTTTGTTTGTTCGGACAAGGAAATCGATGTTTGACTAGCAGACGAATACTCGTATGTCTGGGTTATAGA
>NW_008752486.1:2236-34146 GCF_000715545.1 Opisthorchis viverrini | reverse complement strand
TCCATAAATTCCATAATAAATCTCACTTTCTGATAGACGCAGAGCGGAGTTGTGAGAAAACCACATACTACTAACATGCTTCATCAGTAGTAACCACAGTTACACTAGTACATGGTAAAATTTACTCGTTTGGTACTAATTAGTTAGGTTTTCGTGCAACACCATGGCTGGCGACACATAAGCTCCGGAAGCATGCCCACATTTGTATGTTAGGCTTTTGTAAACTCGAGCGTTCAATTAGAGAATAGGTCTAATGCAAAGGCGGGAATAGCGCTTAACTAATAAACCCAAATAGGAGGCGGAACCTCCTGTTGATCATCCAAGAGTCTTACGCATCCCTACGAATAGCGTCCTTTACCACGGCGGTGCACTATTGCATCGCATCCGTGAATATAGCTAAACTGTCTGTGAAATCCGCAGTATAACGTCTGTCACATGTGTGATCAACAGAAATAAACAGGAGGCACTTTTTTCACATAATTTTTTTTCAGTTCTCGTGGACCCAACGCACACGATTGATTTTAAATGGGAAACTAATGACAAACGGTGCAACAGGTCCGCACATCTTACTGTAGAGCTTAGGTAGAGCTCCCATTTTCGGCTTTCACTTTAGTGCGTCTCTCTGCCCACATTTGTGATCAACCTTTAGAAAACTGGATAGCCCGGTTATTTCAACAAGGCATTTGATTGACGAATACCTTCACCGTAGGCACCAAATCCCCAAATTTATTAGTAAAATCTTTTGATTAACAAAATAAATAGTCCACAATCATTTAGCTGTAACATTCTTTTGAAGCACACCTGCTATGCCACCTGACGGAAGCATGAAGGCTGAGATACTGTCAGGTTTCCCCAGCCTAGATATTACCAGCCGCGATGACGAGGGTGGGTTTGACATATGGATCATCCTATCATTGGACTGGCGCCTTAACCAGTGTGCTATCTCGAGCTCCAACTAGTCAGACACCAGGATTCGATCCATTTCTGAAAACAGCGGCGATCAGCAAAAGCGGTTAAGCTTCTAAAGGTTAACGGCCTTAATTTTGATGAAGGCGTTCGTGTTCCGATCAAGAAGAACACATCGAGTGGCAGATGCGATTCAAAGTTTCTGGCATGGTGTTCGCACAAGCATACGCCTGAATACCATAAGGACGCAGTAGACCGGTGCGAGTCTCGAGCGGGGCAGCTAGGGCCAACCTATTTACATCGATCCTAATGCCAACCAGCTCAGCCAACAGCAAAATAAATTCGGGAAGAGGAACTGATATACAAACATTCCGTCAATTGGACGAACTGTGCCAGTATGATAGCGTCAGTTTCTAATGAGAGACAAGCCGCATAGGCGACCGTTGCTGCCGTACATCCTCATCATGCCTAAGTGTTGGGGAAGAAAAGAATAAGCTCTAGATTGCTTCCAGCCATCTGTTGGACTACGTTGAGTTACGCGCGAGACCTCAGAATGCCAAACCGTTCAAATGGAGGCTTATCTACAAATACGGTACTATGAATACAATGATGAAGAAAACCATACAGACTACAAATCTTGTGACTACGCCGGCTTCTAATCACCGATTTAGGAACCACTACTTTCCAACGGATCCCAAAGTCCAGGCCGACTGAAAGCCTTGTGTTTACAATACAAAGAAACCACGTGTTGACTTAAACAACACGTGCGAGGACAAGGTGAAAGAACGGCTTGTACTCTGGTGTAGGGACAAAACCAAAATAACGAAAATGGTGAATCGCGTTGTACAACATAAGAATAGAAGAAGGGAATCAACAGACATGACAATTGTTAGGTGAGTCAACGAAGGATGGGAACATGCTGGCTAGGAATGGTTTTCCGTTTTATAAGAACTTCAGCCCAGCGACTGTCCGAAACTGTTCTGCATTAAAGTGCTTGTTTCTTTCGTACCACTTGCTCATTCCGGATGCTTCAAGCTTACATCTGTACCTGTGAAAAAATACCCGTATCAGATGTACGCACCGAGTATCGCTTGGTCTTTACGGCTTTTCCTCTCCTAACATTACTTCCTGGTCCATTGAACTAACAGTCACTTGAGTGCTGCAGGGTAGAATTTCGGCACCGGAATAAAATAGGCTGCGTTGTGTGTTTGCTTGTCCAATGTGAACTGTCGCAAAGCGCCAGATGGACTTGACTTTTGTGGGTGGACCCACCTGCTGCTGTCCTTGAGTGACTTCTCACGAAACTTTGGATGGGGAATTTCGAAATGCGAACTCCCGGCTAGCAGTTTGAACACTTAACTGGTCGGCCACATGCATTAGATCAGTAGGGTGATTATGTCGATCTTGTAAAGGATTTAGTGCCAATCATAATTCAGGTACAGTTTGCATATCACGTGGTCACATGAACTGACTGTTTCCTCCAACGCCGGCTTCTCAGATCGAAGTCTCATTCATCGCGAGAATTTTCCGTATTATTCTACTGGGCTATCCATCAATTGTTATGAATCTGCTGAATCCATTTGACCTAAAGTTACTGTATTAAAACTTGATCCCACCAAGCAACACACTGCACAAAGTCTGCTGGGCCACGGCGTAAATGTGTGTTTCTCCCCTACGTTGGTTCTGATTCTAGCCTATCCTAACTGGTTATCTATCTTCTGAGTCCGACTATCAAATAATTCGGTGAGCGACCCTCACTATTTGAAATTCTGAGTTTTCGCTACTCAGTTTGCTCGGAGGCCAGCCGTCCCTAATAACCGAACATCACATCATTTGGACGGGTGTGTCACGTGCAGGACACGGACCAAACGAAGGCATGCCCCGATTGGTCAGAACGCCAGCCAATCCGGATCGAGCATCTCTGACTCGACGCCTCTCGCCCCCTCACGGAGATTCTAGCACGACCTTGTGGAATACTCTGCGACTACGCTACAAATACAGTCGTACTGATTTTCCTTTGTCCCCATGAAGGGCTGCGTAGAGCTACCGTGCCTTTTGATATATCATAGGGGGCGGAGCAGGAAGCCAAGGGACCGATACAGAGTTGCACGATTGTCTACCAAGTCACAACACAGTTGTTCAAGGAAAATTTCCTGGCTCTGTTCTGCGAAACTGTCGGCCAGACTTCAAGCATGATTGCTGCCTGCATCGCAGTAAATTCTTGAAGGTGTGGGTGCATGTGATGAAAATGGAATTGGCGATGTCTCGGACGGCATGCTGGTAAAAGAAACGACCTGTATCGCAGAATCATAAAGTCCACTCAAACAAGCAGATAATAACCGGGCCATTTGGTAACGTTTTTCAAGAAAATCGCCTTATGTAGCACTGAATTTCCCGTACCATTTTTATTTGAATCATGTAGGTCATAAAGCCATCTTCTTAGATCAAGACCATACACACAGATGACAGGTTATCGAATACGGAGACACTAATCATCAATCATTCAAAGAAGGTCACACACTGACGAATCGTTGGCAAAGACTCTATCCATCTCGAACTAAACCTGTTTGGTTTCAGTCGAACAATCACGGTGCGTTCCGGCTTCCAATACTGTCACACACCAGTCCACCTGCAGTTGCGGTGATATTAACGTGATATTTACGTCCTCACTTCCTCTTGATCCCATTTCTAGCGACATTTCGCAGGCTCATTTTTAATGACTGAACTCCTTTGGCCACCGGTTGCCACTAGCTTCCACACCTATGGCTGACTCAGCTGTCACGACCACACACACTTCGAAATCATTGTCCAAACCCCGACGCTTGGTTAGGCTGACAGCAGTGAACGTTCGGAATTAAAAAATAAGATGGAAAATGGACTGTTCTTGTACGTACGTAGCACTCGCCTTCTAGTGACGCGTACCATCCGTCTGAAACGATGGTGCAAGACCAAGTACGATTGTTGGACTGAAAATCGGTTTTCGCCCACTTCTGGCTGCGCACTAGTGCTGTAGAGGAGGAGCCGTTGCTGTTTGTTCTTCTGGGACCGATATCATTTTAAGTTGTCGATCAGATGGGTTTTTGGATGAGACATTTGCCCGTTAATGAGTACTTCTCAGCGGTTCACTGATAACCGCTCCCTGTTCATTTTATCTTCTTATGCCTCGAAAGACAATGGCGGTGATGCACTCAAAAACAGGTGTTATGGCAACTTAAGCGACTTGTCGCCACGTGCTAAGACGTACCATATTACTGCTGTTGCAGAGGATATGAACGCGCAAGAAAGTAGATTTATTACCGCTGTGGCTTCATTGGATAGGCTTATAGAAGCGAAATCCAAATGTACGGACAACGGGAAACACCTGCTGCAGTTTCGTGCAGACAGCAGGCTATTTCTGGCCAGTACTAATTTCCAAAACATCCGGATCCGCTTGGTCACATGGAGTCCCCTCGCAGCACATTAGCCAACCTTCAGTACGGGTAGACCAGACCGCTTTTATTTGTAAGTAATGCGGGTCAATTACTGAACGTCGCTCGTCCTAGGACATCCGTGTGGATTCAGATGACGGGCTTGTTCGATGCAGGCTTTCACTGCGTTTCTCATTTGCGTGCAAGTTGTCCACTGCTTATCTGGCCATTGAAAAGCACTCGGACCCTGATAGGAAACAAGTCTACCAGAACTACCTGACAGAGTTTAGTAAAAACAAGGCACCTTCTAATGTTGACTCTTATTGGAACGTACTAACTAAAATTCTACAATGCACTGGACGTTCCGCATGCGGAATGCTCCCACCAGACAGACCTAGGTACTGGGTCGTGAGCAACTCTTTAGCATTGCTCAAAGCTCGTACATAAACTTCATCTGGTCGAGTGCAACGCTTTCAAGAACAGTCAGACTTTAGTTGGCAAACAAAACCTGCGGGGATCAAGACACTCGGTAGATCCAGAAAGCTGAAGAGATGCTACGGTGTGAAACTCCATGGATCTGTGTAAACTGTTCTCGCGAGTATGCGAAACGGACTCAAAGAAGCCTCCGTTGAGCAAAACAAATACTGATTAAAATTAATTGCCTGGGTCGTTGGCATGAGCACCTTTGAGACAACTACTACTGGCCACCTGCAGCTGGTACAACGCAATCCAAACCGGTAACGCATTACTCGACAGCTAAGTTAAAAACACCGACGGCTTCGGAAATACGAATGTGCCCTGCATTCCTGAAGCTTCACCGAGCCGCCGGACCTGACGAATGCTCGCTCGTTCTTTGTGAAGATGGAAGTGAAATCCTCGGTTGATGCTTGTCTAACTTAGTTACCCCAACTAAATCGGATGAGTCGATATTAATGCGGGTTTTCAAAAGCAATACTCGTAGCGTGACAATCACACAGGAATTAGCTTCGTCTTCGCTGTAACCAAACTAATTGCGTCGCTTATTTTGCGTCCTCTTACGAAGATGCCTGGGTAGAGACTTTGAAAAAGTAAACAGGATTCCGGCAGGATAGGGTTTGTGTGAACCACAACTTAACACTCTGATAAGGGTTGAAGAAATGCATCCGTACAAGAGCGCCATACAATCCTGGTGTTTCATAATTTCAATAGTGTGTACGGACTTGTTGGTGGATTGGTGCTTCTGAAAATACGTAGACAACTAGTTATGTTGCACAAGTTCGTTAATACCGTTGCCTGTATTCACACAGCACTCGAAAGCTTCCTCACAAGCAACAGTGTCTGGATTGGGTTGAGTTCAGTGTTTAGGGTGCCTTCTTAATGTTCGGAAACTCCGTGATTCGTCCGTGCTCCAACTGTTCCTGTCTGGCCTGGGTACCTTTAAATTACCTCAATCCTTCCGAGGCATAGCAGGCATACACAGAATGGGTGTTGCCGCTGAAATTTTATTAAAGTTTTTGCCTCAGGCCGTGTAGGGTCGTTCTGGCCAATTCGTATCAAAAGAACTAGAAAGCGATCGTTTCGTTTTGCGACGGAATCTTCCATCATAGTATGTGCTCTTCAGAATGTCTGGGTCACCGACGAAATGCACTACGTTAATTAAGTGTCAATTAAAGCTCCACCGAAACATAGTGATCACTGTATGCTGCTGTCTAATTTCATTTGCTACCAGGCGGGAAATTTGGGGCCTGAGACGGAGAGTCGGAACATCTGCCGTGCAAACTTCGCAGAAATGAGTAGGACTGCAGGTGACACAGAAGATGAGCTGGCATTTCGTAAAATGCAGTGCCACTGTAAGACATTCGCCGGTGTTACATGCAAAAACAACCCACGATACTGAGCCTTGCACGGAGGAACAAAGAAGTGCTATTTACTTACATGGGACACCGCTAGTGAAGTCAATAAACTGCATTTTCCTTGAGAAACAGAAACGGGGACCCCCCGAGCAACCCAATAGTGATAGCTGAGTTCTACGGAAAACATTACACAGGCATGCATTCTACCTCGCCGAACTCCTTACACTCAATTTTGTCAAGACGTATCTACCAACGCCTCTAACCAACGTGGTCTTCGCTATCAAACCTCCTCAGCGCGTTTAGGCCAGTCAATGTCCTTCTAAGGATCATGAAAGAAACGTTCTTCACACTTCAAAACATTTGTACCTGGTTTTTCGTTGGCTGCTTGACGAGGGCCACCCTTAATCCAATTGGAAACAGGTTATTGCCACGCCAATCGGCAACACCGTGGATCGACTACTGTCCGGCAGCTACAGTCCCATAAAGCCCACCAGCGCGCCGTGCAGTGTGATAGGACGCATTATTAAGCGAGCTGTCCTAGATCACTTTACTTCCAAAAACTTGATATCTGCAGTTCAACACGGATTTCTCCAAAACCGTTCTTGCCTGACAAACATGCTCGTATTTATGGACAACTTAACCCGAGCCAAGGACGAGGAACTCATATCTGATGCCAAATTTTTTCGACTTCCAGATGTTCATGCAAGTCCGTATCTACTTTTTGCGGGCGAGTTAAAATCCTGGAGCTCCAAAACTGGTGTCCTCAAGATGGATGTAGACGCTGCAAAGCAGTGGTTGTTGGACTGGCACCTTCCTCCGAATGACGAAAAGTGGGTCTATATATCATTCGCAAGAGACTCAGCAAACGTCTTTGTCGTGTATGGCGATTATAAACCAGAGGACATTACGAGGATAGAAGCCAAAAAGGATTTGGGCACCTGCCTTTCCTCAAACATGTCCTTCTCACTGCACCATGAAAAACCGGCTATAAAGGCATTCGCCGTTCTACCGATGATTCGGCGCACCTTCTCCCGGTCGCATGGATTTCCAAATATCATATGGGGTCTATGTCAGACCGCTTTTTGAATAATAAGCCGACAAAGTTGTTTACTCAGGACGCAAGAAGGACGTAACCTTCACTGAGCCTGTCCAGCGAGCTGCTATGATAGTTGTTGCCGGCCTAGAATCCGTGGACTATGAAACGCGTTTTGCGGTGTTCGAACTGCTCTCCCTGGAGAAATTTTATGAATGCTAAACATTATCCGACACTGATGGGAATATGTCGAAACTGGTTCGAACTAATGGCATTTTGTGACGAAAACGAAAAAGCACAGTTGCAAAGTTTCTCTCCCAACTTGTGGAGAACGTGCCAAATTGACCTAAGATCCGATCGTTGCAAGTTGAGGACCAATATGAATAGCAGTCTTTGGGTCCCGGCGCAAGGTGAGTTTCTCATGCTTACGGAAAGGTGACAGGCCTGTGCACACACCGAGGTGCAACATATCAGGACTACTTTCCCTACCGGATATACCTAGTCACCACATCTGTTTATGCCCTCCATATATTCTATCAAGGTTGCTAGCCCCCTGTTGATCTTCTCGGCTCACGCACCGATGAAACCAAGCCACCAATTATCTTAACCTATCGGTAAGCAGTCAGGCCAGTAAGGTAGCGCAGTCGGCTCAAGTAAACACGCGGTGGGCAAGCGCGGTTTAAGCCTGATCAGGATAGCAGCAATGCACGCACCAGTCCCAAAGATTGCGGGATATGAACAAGACAACTTTGCCGAGCGCCTCACCTATCCAGCATTAGCCTATCACACATTGGCTGGCCACAATGCACCTAGTGTCTATGTGTTTGTGTGATGAATGAGAGCAACTTGGAATATAATCTTGGGGCGATAGCATTTTGGAAGTTTTTATGTAGCCATGATGGGATTCGGGCCGACAAGACAGATTTTATGCGGCTTCATTGAATCCAGATTGAGAGAATTTTGTAAATTTGCGCACAGAAACAGGACTAGGGATGCACGGAGCGGTGGAATACGGTAAACTCAGGGGAAGAAAAGAGAAAAACCGATTGACTCAATGGTGCTTTGGACCCCACTCCTGAAGGAGACCTAGTGCAGCTGTGTATCATGTGGGTTGACAGAAGCATGGCAAAGGGGGTTACCAAAGAAATGAGAAAGTGTAATGAGTTAGGCTGTTTTAAAGCGGTTCGAGGGTACCGCATCAGATGCAATTGTGTAAAGATGCTAACCACTGGCGAATCATGCCGATAGTGTCTTCTCATGTGTCAGATTGCCGTCCTATTGTCTTATAGAAAGTGAACGTTGCAGTGTGCTCAATTTTGTTTCAAATTTAAGGAATGTCTAGAGAACGCTTGAGAATGTTCACGTTCCAGAACTTCCGTGCAGAATAAATATCTATCTTCATGTCTGCTTGTTTGTAGTCGCTTACTTCGTGTTCGCTAATAGGCGATTGCACGTTGAAGGGCGTTCGTCCTCTTGTTTGCTTCTGTGACAATGACCGCCGACCGCCAGAAGGTCGTGAGGCGGTTCAAAGCGGCCCTGATGGGACCGAAATGTGACTCAACGATGTATTTTGCCTGTCCACCGGATCATACGTTACTGGGAGTAGGATGAGTGTCACATCATGCGTTGTGATAAGATCAGTTCGTCGAATAGTTTGCAGGCGGTGCCTTGCGCCGAGGTACAATTTGCAAGAGCAGCCTACCAGTTGGGCGTACAGGATCTGGCGTGCCTTGTGGCTAGAATAATCAGTCGCAACGTACCCGGCCTTTCCGTGATAGTAGCCTCTTAATTTATTCACAAATCGCATGGATGGATTGCTATAGGTACTGCGATACAGACTAAAATACTTTATTATCGCGATAGACGGGAGAAAGTAGTTTTGCCTGATTTATACACGAACAGTGGTGTCACTAAGGCAAATAATGATTGAAGCTGAATGTGAACTGCACACGCTAGTCTTGAGAGCAGTGGGTATACACTGAGTGAAAACTGACTGCTTTTTGCTTCACACAATGCGCCCAGGCGATTGGGCGGCCCAAACGTAAAGGAATTTTGGGAGCAGATCTTCTCAAGAGCTCCGGGTATATGGTGGACCTGAAGCGAGACAAACTGCTGGCAAAAATACGGCTCAGCCAAGATAGGAGATTACCAGTGTCATCGCGAGCGAGCTGCTCGTTCCATCCTGTGATTTGCTGTCAGTGCAGTCCGCGGCCTATGGTCAAGGAGTGAACCAAATTTTTAATGGCCGGCAAAGATCTGTTTGTCTTGAAGTTGTGGATCAAACATTAAAATCTCCTTTCATTAGATCAATTTACACCCCACGATGTCTGTCAGATAACGTTCCGCCTACCGGAGGAGGAACAAAGACGAGTCCGAAATGTGTTGCTCAATGTTATAACCATGGAAGCCAACCGTGCCTAAAATTTCCCGGTGGTGCATGCAAAAATCAGGAACTACCGATTTTGTGCGAACTTTTGCGGCGTAAATGAACTAACCATATGTCTGGCCTTAACCATACCCACGGTTACGGGTATTAATAATTCGCTCCGGCAATCGCGATGATGTTCTGGGTGCTGGCAGCTGGCCGGAAAAACACGTATACGGTTACGGACACCCAATACCAAGTAACAGGAATACCATTTGGATTTTCGGATGCACCATTCACTTTGCGGCACATAATGCTTTGGATAACAGAATGTTGCCGTACGCCGGAGATGATACCATCATGCATATGCATTCGGGACAAAAACATGTTGATCACTTGATAACCATATCGAAGTTCATTCAGAACGCTGGTCTGCGAATTATCGAGGACAAAGCACAGCCCCCTCAATTTTTATTGACTCTGCTCAGGCCTAAACCAGGTCAAGGGAATGTTAGTTCACTGACGCGGAAGCTGTCGAAAATCCAGTACCATGCAGTCCCCAATGCAAAGCGATCCTTATGGCAGTTTGTCAGACGAACAATATACTACAGCCGGGTTGCTAAGGGTTTCAAAAGGCTTGCTGCTATACTACGCGACTTACTGAGTCAAAATGCAATGTTTGTGTGGACTAGGAAAGCACTCGAGGTCTTTGAACTTGTGGAAGCACGAGTGCTTGATGGGCAACCCCGCCTCAAACTACCGAGAGTCA
Source organism: Opisthorchis viverrini (assembly GCF_000715545.1). Classification (NCBI taxonomy): domain Eukaryota; kingdom Metazoa; phylum Platyhelminthes; class Trematoda; order Opisthorchiida; family Opisthorchiidae; genus Opisthorchis; species Opisthorchis viverrini. The sequence continues at coordinate 23,834 of NW_008752486.1, read as the reverse complement.
GGATGACGTTCGATGTTGCAGCGGACGCGAGGGTCACGGGCGTGGATGCAGTCCTGAAACAGAATTGCGAGGCCACCAGATATGCCAGTCGCGTCTTGCTTAAAGAAATGCGGACATGTTCCATCATTGAGAGGAAATGTTTAGCGATTGTCTGAGCCCCGAAAAAGCGGAGACCGTACTTGAGGAGACAAACGTTTTACTGTGAGACAGATCAAAACTTCCTTAACTGGCTAAGGCTATCAAAACTTCCCTAACTGGCTAAGGCTTTCAGAGCTCCATACAAAATGCTCACGCGCTTGGCACTCCGACTACAAAAGTATGAAAATGCAAGCCAGCACGTGCGGGTAAAAAGTACCACCCGGCTGATTGGCTGTCAAGACAAGAAGGAAAAGATGAAGCCGTAGAGATCGGTGCCGATATATTCGTTGTTAAACTGGCCCACGAAAGATTGGTAAAATCACAGCTACAGGATCCCAGACTATTAAATAGAACGAGGAGGGGGCCGAGGACTGGTGGTGTCCTGCAGGCACGTCAATAGGACGAGCCTGAATGAAGATGTCATACCATCCAGGAAGATCAATTATTCTGACTTCGTACATCCCGTGACACCTTGTGCCTTTAGGCAGGAGCCGATCGCTAAAGCCATGAGATGGCACATACAGGGTGTACCGAAACGTAGGACTTACTCCGGCTTACGGCCTACTGACCAGCATACGAAGTAAGGTATTGGAATACGTTGTGGCCTGTAGGCGACGGCAATTGACAAAAGGAAATACGACAGGGAAGACACCTCCAGAGAAAATTATCCCTGTACTAGAGATCGGAAAAGCATGGTTCATCGACGCTGCAAAGCAGTGGTTGTTGGTTCGTCGACGTTATAGGTCTCTTTACGGTGACGACTAGCGGCAATCATTATGTTGTGATGGCAGAACACCTGTCGCGGTGAGATAAGGCAGCAACCGTGCCAGATCAATGGGCGATGACAATCACGCGTGACGATCACGTGACGATGATGATCATGCATCACATCATTGCCAACTATGGGACACCAAAATGATCCTAACGGACCAGGACCATGCTTCACAAGCGAAAAGTCCAGTATTCACCTGCAGAAGCTGCTCATCAAGCGGCTGAGAACGTCACCCTACCACCCACAAACAAACTACCTGAGTAAACACAATGATTGCAGATTGCAACTTGATACAATCGATGGTTTTGGAAAGTAGTATTTGATAAGTCGCTCTGGCTACAATGATTTATGATCCAGTTTGAGAATCGGCCCCTCCTGTCCGAAAAACCACACCGCCTTCAAAACTCAACACCGAAGTGTTTTCGTAGCACATGAGTCGTAGGTTATGCAAAGTGGCGATAGGTAAGCGTCCCTGTCAGCGAATATGAACCATCCACGGAAAAGTTTGCACTTACCAGGTTGAGGTGTTTGGGGTCTCAATTGTATATTCGCACGAAATGTAACCAACTACAGCCAATGAGATATTTGCGATCCCCGCATTCTGATTCTGCGCGACTGAAATCCCTGAAGGACAGGGCACCAAACGGTTCCCCGGTGGTATGCATGCTGTTAGTTCCCATACGCACCATTTGGCCAAAGTTTGCTTGCCATTGTGCGCCAGGCCTTCGACAAGTGATGTTCGCAAAAGACATTGAGTCAACTCAGCTCAGTTGGTTTGGCTCAACATAATGCCCTGATGCACTTTGTTCGAGGCTGTTTGCAGGTATCAGGCACCTTATTCGTTCTCGTCTTCCTTCAGGACACGGTTTTTTCACCAACCTGACTTATCTCCTCTTTTGCTTCCACTGCTCATTGAGGATTTATCCCCTTATTGTTGTTTGGCAGTTAAGATCTCGAAAAGGTCATTGGGGTTTTGCTGTCAAAAGTGGCGATGACTTTGTAACACATGCGCTAGCGCGAAATCGCTTAGCCCAGGTGAATCGTCATTATCCCTCCCTTGACTCTGGCCTAAACAAGTGGTAGACGCTGCCGGTGTTTTGTAATCTTGCGGTAAAATGTCGCAGTCAGTGCAGATCAACACGGTCCTTTCTCATTATGTCATCGTTCATTATTTATAGAACATTGAGACCCGTATTTTACCGTTGATCGAATCGACTTGTTGACGTTCCATCATCATTAAAAGGAACATCATCAGCGTTCTGTTGTACGTCTGCTGGGCCCATAAGTATTCATGACTTTGAGCTAGCAACGTCCCTTAGACTTGTATGTCTTGTTAATCTTGTCGAATTGCGAATCCTTGGTAATGGAAATCCAAAACTTGGTACAACTGGCGAGATTCTACTTCCACAGTGACATCATTGGCTGCAGAGTCAGAAAGACCCAGGGTGAACATAGCCTTATCAATATTTCCAATCAGGTCTGCTTTAGGAGGGTCCTACGGCCAAACAGTAAACCTTGAACCAATGTGATAAACACAATAGTTGAAGCAGCTAGCGTGTGATTAGGTTGCCAATAGAATACGCAGGTGACAACCGCCTTCCGGGATAAGGCTTGAAATCTCTGAGACTTAGTTGTGCGGCCCTACTTCGACTCGTCTGGGGCGGCAAAGCAAGTGTCGTAGCTACTAACACAGCGTTCAAGCGACCGAAATGAAGACAGTGATCAACCAGATTCAAACTTCTGCTTGTGGCCTGCCAAAATACAGACGTAAAAAAGAGATTCAGCATGTGTAAAATATTTTGGACAAACTTCGTAGATTTAAGGCCTTAGTGAAAACAACACGCAATATAGTTTTGCAACAAGTTCGGGGATCTATTCGGGCATTTACTCCACATCATGTTAATCGTTTCAAGTCTATTTTTAAAGCCAACATTTTGTGCAAGTGTTTACAGGGAAAACGGTCCTGTTGTCGAGGCCAAGTTGTAAGCGTTCGTTATCAACCTCATGAAATCTGTTTAACCCTAAAATGGGATTGTTCCGCGTCGCATTCACTCGGTTGCTACTACTCTGACGTCAAATACCAGGACGCTTGAATTAGGCGTTCCATCTTGATCGGCTGCTCTGTCAAAATCTCACGCTAGTCGTGATGAAAAAAGATGTAATTGATCACAAATGCGATTTTAATTAACTTCGATAAAACAAGGGGTAACCATGTAGTCAAATAATAAATAAAGTTACAGTGATCTCTTTTATTTCCAGCTGGAACACAGTGCCCCCTACAACTTGTTCAATATCAGAGAGTATGTCTGTGCCCCGGCTGGTGGCGAGCAATCAAATAATGATCGCCTTGGTTAAACAGTCCATGGGCCTTAATCAGACGTCGTCAGCGGTGCGTATGCAGGTCGTGCTGGACAGTGGATACAATAATTCAGAGAGGCGGGACAAGCGCATGAATCGTCAATTCTGGACAGGCAAAAATGGTCAAACTTCACAGTTGCTGTTGCTTACTAGTTGATGAACTGCATCCGTCAGGACATAGATGAAGTGTCATTTAGCTTGATGCGGATTAGCCAGAGTTAATACTGTCCGAATGGAATTGACGTGAGCACGAATACTACAAACCCCTGAACTACATTGAAGAAGAACTACAGGCCGTGAACGTAACATTCTGCTATGCTAAAGAGGTGGCTATGACGCACACATTCAATGACCCTGTTCGTTCATCCCAAAGCAGACATGCCATGAGTAATACGAAAACGATCAGTTGGCTTTATTCGAATAAGTTTTACAGCCAAGGTCGCTAAACAAAGACGTCAGTGCACACATCTTGCAAGAGATCGTTGAAAATGTATGGTTTCAGTGGCCGGCTGGCAAATACAGATATACCCAAATGGTGGTCACAGGTGATCGTGAAACATATATGAAATGCGAAATGAGGAGCTCGACCCAATCGGTAAAACGGATTGGAGCATGAAGGCCTCGGACGGTCTCTTGTGCCGACGTGTGCTCCCAAGCACTTGGTTTCAGTCGTCCAGACTTTTGAGCTCCTCCAGCAGATCAGCTAATCGTTGAAACGTTGCTTTCAATTCATTGGGCGTCTGAAACAGCAATTCAATTATGATAAGCAATTCACATGGAGCCGGGGTATTGTTTGTGGATCAGATCTGTTGGTGTTTCAGTTCCGACATTTGAGTAGCCTCACAGATGCTCCTCATGACGCCAAATGTTTACTAGAGTGACGTGCTTATAAATGGCTGTGAGTAACAGCCCGCAAACTGTCGTGCACGCTTTTTTACATAAATTCTGTTTTAGACCGATTGTTTGTCCATGCGTTCACTAAGTGCAGGGAGTTTTCTTTCCTGCGAATGCCCGGGAGTGCAAAAAATATTAATGAGATTTATAGGTATACGATTTAACCCGTATTACACCGGAGACCCTTCACGATTTCATTTTCTACAGCTAAAAATTTGGCAACACCCTAGACACCGATATGCGGAAATCGAAATATATTCTTCCGTATTTGATTTGAAACATGCGGACAAGGCGATTTCGTTGAATGACAGCCTGTAGAGCTTTGACATAAACCATACCCGTTTAAGCGATTCGTCCGGTCCTGAATAGAAATGGAGCTTCCTCTGAGTGTTTAACTGATTAAGAAGACCGCTCACACCAACAGACTCCGATACGTGGATGCCTACTAAGTTCAAACAAATCAACCGACACTTAGCATTTGGTTTTTGCCCACTGGAAATACGAGGATACGCTGTTAGCGCAAGTAACGAACACCTTTCTTCTCTGTTCTGGAGTTAACCTCGTAAGCAACGTTCTAATCTGTCAGAACATGTCTGTCCTACGCTACCGCATAAAAACAAGACATTACGAACACGATGCCAGGGGATGGAATATTTGGACTATAGTCACCTGGGGATAGTGAAAGGAATCGAGATGGGTCAGTCAGGGTAAATCGAACCTAGTCACAAACCCAGCGCTAAATGTTGTACTGATCTGTGTATCAATCACCTAGATGGCCTTATAACGTTGTGAGGATGGCTCTGGGCATTCTGCGGCCGGCGTTTGTCACCAAAAGGCACTGAAAACTTGGTTGTTCATTATCCGGCTAAATCTTGTTAACCATTCGCAGTATTTGATTGAGTGAATCATCAAATGAGTGTTAATTATATTTACTTTTCGTCTGGAGTATTTCCCATCCCACAGCCCCTCATTCGCGTATGTCTTTTGAGTTTTTCACGTCTCAGTGAGAAGCTTCGATCTTCCTTTGAATGGTTAAGAATTTCTGTCGACAGGTGGCAGACCTATTTTGGGCTAATGAAACAAAAGCAAGGGAAAGGATGCCACAAAGATTCATCCGCGTCAAAATGCTGTTTTTTAGTTTAGCACCTCGATGAGCTGCAGCAGTGCACAAACACCAACAGCCGTGTTGATTTGCAGCTGGGAATCAAATTAAAGGCTATCTACACAAACGAAGTCACTATCATGCTCTTCAGTAGCACTGCAACGGTCATGAAAAACCAGGATAAACACGGAACTCACCGGTACGCCAGATATTCCACCTATAAACTGGAAAATCAGTCATTCACCACAAGTTTAGTTGAGTAAGAATGTGTGTTTACCGCAGATTTAGGAAAAGCAAACGCAACTTGCCGGGCAATGGGACTGGTTAGAGGAGTGTCCTTTGGAAGGAAAACTGATGAGGCAGAACACGATAACTGAATCTAGGACAAGTTATACCATTTGAGTATCTTTTAGGTTTCGCAGTGTAGATGGGGTGGCATTCGCACAATTTCAACCTCTCAAACCTAACCTTTCGAAAATTGCCTGCTTATTAGTAGTATCTGAAAGGACGTATTGCACCCATACGAGTGCAAAATCAATTGTCCGTTGTACCTGATAAATTGAAGCATAGAAACCTACAGTGTATACGTTGGCACACAACTCTCGAAAATTGAGTCAAGAACCAAGTGACAATCATAAAAGCAGGCTGCGGACATTTGGTTACAAAGTATAAGGTATAATTCACAAGTGTGTCCGAGTGGCACGTCTCAATAGATCAAAAGTTGATGTTCCTGCAGACGAGAGTTGAGTCACGCGCGAGGACAGCTTTTTTTCATTTGTTACTTCAAAATTCCGCCGGTTTTTCATAATTAATTCTGCCTTGCAGTACCACAGGCATTTTGCGCCTTTTCTAGGAAGACGTCCACTAGTGATCACTCGCATCCAAGTCTTAATACAGTACTCTAGCAGTGTGAAAATTAAAGATGTCCCCATTGGTTCAATGAAGGCCTTTTCATTGGGACTATGTATCATTTTGATTTGAATGTTTGTATTGGCGGGCTCATGTTTTGTTGTAGTAACCAAGGTAAATTCAAATTAATTAGCATAAGTAATTACCAACGGTCGACTTGGTGAATAATTAAACAAACGAGTTTGTTAAAATTTAAACAGAGCTACACGGAGACTTACCGAACGTGTGGCCATCTGCAACAAAGGTACGTTAAAGACGCTCAGTTTTTCCAGGTTCAAATGAAGAAACTTCCCAAAGCTAGTTGAATGCAGTGTAGAACATCGTTGACTGGCGATGCTGCGAAATATACGTGACTCGGGTGCGCTGCTGGGTTGTTGGTTTAATCACCTTCAGTTGAAGTTACCCAAACAACGAACTAGGTACGAATAGATGAGACCAAGATGCAACTCAGATTCTAAACGGACCAACCAAATTATACAAAATCCACTCCCGGAAAAATTTATCACTCTAGTACTAGTCTAACGGTGATACTACTGATGGGGAGGCATGCGAGTAGTATATGTTGTTCTTGGAATTTCGCTTGGCGTCTCTTGACAAGGAGAGATCTGTTGCGGAATTTGTGGAGTCACTTTGTAACATTTGCTTTGATTTGAGCAATGAATGATTGGAGTCAATGAATATCCAAGAAAATTCAAGAAGACGTGTTCACGAGTAGATGGATGTCCAGTTTTTGTAAATAAAATGCAAATGAGAGAGTTTTGCTTCTCTGTCCAAAAGCCTGTAACCGGTCAGTTGGCATTTTCTAATAAGTAGCTCCGCGGCGAAGGCCTTCTTCCTTTCATTTGGTGCCGTGACCGGGATAAGGATGAAGATCCCGTGGCCGCAACTCTTTGAGGATGGTGATCTGGGGACCTTCCTGGAGGACCTTGAGGAGATGGTGGAGGCTGCCCGGTTGGGGACCGACCGAGGCAAGGAGAAGAGGGATGGTTCACCAGAGGACGAACTGGAGACCAGAGTGGACCAACTCGCAGAACAGCTTGCAGCCGTGAAGACGGAATCGCGCAGTCACGCTCGAACCAGCCGGTGCTACATGTGTGGCAAGTCTGGCCACTGGAAGAATCAGTGTCCTCGTACCCGATCACCTGCACAAAATAGAACTTTAGAGTACTCCTCTTTTCCTGGGTGGGTCGCGATTAGCGCACTGACACAAGCTACCATACAAGCCATTGTCGAGGTAGACGGGAAAAGGGACTTATGTTTGATTGATACAGGAGCAGGCGTATCGCTGAGGCGAAGATGGAAGTAAGGATTTCAACACGATCGCTGTGCCACTGTACGACTTGCTCGGGAAAAATCGAAAATTCGAATGGACCAGAGGAGCACATGAGGCTTTCGAGCGTGTCAAAGCGCGTATGTTGGATCAGTAACTGACCCTCAGACTTCCCACGGCCGGAGAGATGTTCACTGTTGAAACGGACCATTGAGAGAGAATGTTTGGTGATCGTCTGGGCCCTGGATAAATGGAGGCCGTATCTGTTTGGGCAAAGTTTTCATGTCGAAACCGATCACAAACTCCTGGAGTGGATCAGGGCCACCAGAGATCCTCGCGGGAAGCTTGCACGCTGGGCAATCCGGTCGCAAGAGTACGACTTCACAATCTAGCACGTGCCAGGGAACGAGAGCCACTTGGCTGATTGGCTGGCAGGAGCAGAAGCTGAAGATAAGGTCCGCAGGATCATGATTGGAGCCAATGGCCTCGTCGTCGAACTGGATTCCGATAGGATCCTGTGTTACAAAAGGTTGCCGTCGACTTGTTGAATGTAAGGAACATTGAGAACGGAGAGGGAGACAAGGAATTAGAGACGTTCCAGAGCCACTTTGATCGGCTGAGGCTGAATGAAGCTGGCATAATTTCCTGAAACGCTACTGATTCGGGTGTTGTGCTGTCCGTGATACCTCGCGTCTTGAGACGGAATCTTATCGTCGAATGCCATGAGATGGCACATACAGGGTGCACCAAGACGTACGACCTATTTCGGAAGAGGGTCTATTGGCCCGGGATGAGAAGTGAGGGAACGGATTATGTGGTGTCCTGTAAGCGATGCCAACTGGTGAAAGCGGATACGACAGGGGCAACTCATTCCATAGATCTCATTTGTGTCTCAGGAATTGGCGAGTTGTGGTTCATTGACGTCATGGGCCCCTTTCTGGTAACAACCAGTGGGAATCAATAAATACATCGTGTTAGTGACAGAACACCTGTCGCGGTGGATTGGGGCGGCAGCCGTGCCTAATCAACGGGCGAAGACGGTCAGCGGAGTGGTAATGCATCACGTCGTGGCCAACCATGTGGTGTCAAAAAGGACACTGGTGACAACCAGCGGGAATCAATACATCGTGTTGGTGACAGAACACCTGTCACTAGTACGTACTGTCTGATATAAATCATAGTTTTACATGCATTGAGAAAACTAGAAATGGATCGTAGCTGACTCCAACAACACTGATTTGTGCTTCAAGACAATAGTTACTTGAAACAACCTTGCAAGAGACGGTGATGCCTGCCAAACAGTCTGGGTTACCCCAAACACTTGTGATTCTCTGCTTTCCAATTTTTTGCTGAAAGTCTTGCCACAAAGCCCATTTTTACTGATAATTTATTGTTTGCACTAAAATGTGGAAAGTGTATGTTACTTCAAGCTACTGCGTCCCTGAGCTTGACAAATTTTCCACGGTAAAATATTCGCGGTTACAGATGGATAGATAAAAATGGGTTGGTGCAAATGCGAAAGGCTGTGTGGCGTTTTGTGTTTTACAGTAGAGAGGGCTGCTATCACAAACGCGCGTCAGATAGGATATCTGAACCGACTAATATGCTCGCGCTTGGGAAATGTGATTGGTTCTCCCGTCGTAGAAGTTCAGGAACGCTACGGAAAAATATAGAGACAACTCAGTCGATACCAGATGGAAAAACTTGTCACAAATCAAAAGCATGATGTTTTGTGTGCACATTTGGCAATTTCTTCAGTTCACGTTCCACATAAATGTCCCATCTTGTGGAAACGGAAGTGTTTATAGTAATCTATTCTAGATTACAAATAATGATTCTGGGATACAAAAATCGATCAGAACTCGCCTCATACTGGTACACCATTAAAAAGAATGGGTTGGAAGACATTCCATAGTCGATCCACTGGCAGTAGCAACCGAATATCTGGCTATATGATTAGTATAGTACAGTATAAAATTGGGAAAATAGCATACCGGTAATTCGAGACTTACCGGCAAACCCCTTTTCAATCTATCGAACTGTAACAAGAAGATAGGTTTTAGAAACAAGTTTGTGTAATTCCTGTCTTCAGAAATAAAGCCAACCTCCTGTGCAGTATTAAGTAGACTGTCGTCTCAGTAGAGTTTTTTCCCAGTCCGCAGTTGAAAAAAATAGCACTTTCTATATTCTCTCACCTAGACGGCGGGGATCTAACAAGCGAAGGGTTTGATGTAATTACCCTGCTGCTAAGTAACGCCCTCAGCAAAAAAATGCAAACTGGGCTATCGCGTCTAGCGGTTTGAACCCGCAGGCGATTTTTATATTTGTAGTTGGCTTTCACTACATAGGTTTCCAAAATGTCTCAATAAGTATCCACAATCAACCGGGCTGACATTCTTTGGTCTTGACGTGCGAGGCCCCATCTTGACGTCCTGTTGATTATACGAATTAGGCCAGGCCTGCGTTCAAGTCAGATGTTGGGTCCTCCATGGTCCACGTGACTGGGCTCTGCATTGCTTGCTTTCCAGTGGGAATTTGAATTTCAAGCATTGATTTGTATGGTTCATTGTTTTTTGCCTGTTTGGCAGGTAGCGCGTCTGACAAGCCTGTTCAAAACCGCAGCATCACGAACAAACCACTACTAGTGATGACTTTTCATATAACTAACACCTAATTGATGACCGCGAAATCACAGGTAATTGTGAGATTAGACTTGGGATCAAACTCGACCATTTTGCACACTGACTATCATCTGAATGCCCACAATTACGCAGATCAGACTACACCCTTCCTACACCCATATTTTCCTGCCTTGATTACAAACAATGGTCTGCTATGACCACACAAAAAATACTGCTACAATGTACTTCTATGTCTCAGGATCAGGTGGCGTGTCCAGTTCATCCGATCATCATTCTGGAAACCGGCATGTCATTTGGCTATTTTAGAGTCGGCTGAATCGTTTTAAGGATGACAAAGTGGAGCACGCAACTGACCCACAATCTCACCGCTGACCACGCCAGTCACTTGAATGGGGGGATTCGGCTGAAGTTAGACAACCACGCTCAATTACCCTGACTTGTCCAGCATAAGTGCACGTTTTCTACGATATGAGCGTACAATCGTTAAAGCTGTAAGCACATATCCACAGGGTATCGCTCCGGCAGTTCAGTGATTTGTTGGCTACACAATTTACGCGTAATCGCTTGATCCAGCGGTCACGTGCCTCCTTGTCCAGGATATCCGCTTGGTATACATTTCCAGTTTATCACGGGCACTTGGGTAGTATTCAGCCGCATTGAGAAAAAATAGGTCGATTGGTAGGATTGTACTACTCTCTTGGTTTTTGGTCCCTCTAGCGTCCCCGTGCATACCACACATGGAAAGAAGACATTCGCACATTCTCGCTGTGATGTGTTCCAAATGAACCCTGAATAACACCAGTTTGACTGGCCTTCCCGCTCTTGAATTGACAATTCTTTCAGCTAAAGGTGGAAGCGTAAACCAGTTTCAAACCCTTCTACATTTATGCATGTGTAAACAGCTTGCATGAGTTCTCTAGTGGTGTATTTGAGATGTTCACATTGGGTATCTTGGTAAACTGCTTAATTGTGCGTGCGTCACTGTCTAAATAATCGCAATATCGGAAAACAGCAATCAAAGTTGGTGCTTGCATACAAACGTCGGTATCTAAATTTAGAATTTCTTCTTCCAGATTCAAGCAGTAATCCAACTTGAAGGTACTTTGGCGTCTTTACTTCCTGACGATCCAAAGATGTGACTGGAACTACTAACCCTCTTGTCATATGATCACTGAGCAAAACAGAATGACGGCATCCTTTTGCCTTTAGAAAGTCACTGAGAGCTCGCAAAGGAGATGGGATGAGAAACTGATCATTCTAGTCAAATATAGTAGCTATATGGAAGAAAATCGATGATCCGATCAGTAGTCTCTTACGACATCAGCCACTAGGCACTTGAACTTAGCCTGGGCCCTTAAAAATATTGATAAGCTTTGATGTGCTTGGGTTCCCGCTGCATCTTGCTTTGGTTACCCTAGAGGTCCATCTAAAAAGCTGGTGTGCTGAGTTTTTTTTCGTGAAGGTCCACCTCGTTTGGGCTAGAGGATTGGAAGTCAGTTATGTGGGACATTCCGGTGTGATACATTATCTTTTCCCTCAAGTTCAAAATGAGGTATCACGAACAAACTAGTGATACAGTACTCGAATTTTTAGCAGTACACATTTTCACCTTCACTCACAGGAGGAAACACTTGAAAATTTCGAAAATCCTCAAACTACTAATAACACATAAGTAGCAAAATGAACAATTCACACGATAAGCAAGATTCACGACGAGCCAGTCAATACGCGAACACGTGAGGTGGATTCTGTGATTGAATGATGAATGAGGCTAGATCTTGTTCGAGCATCCCTACCATTAAAAAGTCTCAACTGCACTCATGCTAAGATGAATAGTAGTAACTACAATAACGAAATTATAGCGGAGACTTACCATTTCATTTGTTATTTGCCGCACCTCATTTAGTATTTCCAGACGACGGGTGCGACACCTGTTGATTCGCTTGAGAAAAAATATTCCATTTAGAACAGAGCAGTTGAGTAGATGTATGGCATTGCGAAAATAAGCGCCCTGAGGCAGTAAAATGGAAGTAGTGTATGAGTTTTGATCGTTCGGCACGCATTTCACCTGCAATCAGAACCAATCTGCGCTGAGAAGTAGTGTACTGCTACCGGAGCATTGTTGAGTGTGCACTTCACAAACTTACAAAAGCAGTCGAAACTATGACCATCCATGTGGGAATTTGAACAGCCTACCTCTTTGTTGTTAGGTCACTAATCTGCAGTTAGTCTGTGAAGTGTTAAAGCTGTCGCCTCTCACATCATAAAGGTATTATATTCGCCACACCGTAGATCATGCGTCACAAACACTCAAATCACGTGACAATTCCGGTCCAACTTGCAACATTAGCCGACAACATGTACACTACCATTTCCCATCCATTTTCGTTTACGCGGCTAACACTGCGTCGCGCGCCAGGCTCGCGAACTTCAACCGCATCAGGTCAAGTTGTATTCACGTTCATTCACATTAAATAGGCATGCAACTCGTCCAAAATCACACACTCGCGCGCACAGGAAGAGAAGTCAACCGAATTCCACACTTCTCCACGGACAACTACGGAACACGTGTAGCAGCTGTACTGCAGAGAAGACCCGTCCCACGTCCGGAACTTCACCCAGGCAATCTCAACAGTTGTCCCCAAACGATAAATCACTTTTGGTTTATTCCTTTCCCAGGTTGAAGTTATTTTTATCAAGTGCATATAACCCTCACAATCATCCTCATTCTGATAAAACAGACATTTGGTAGTGCTTGTCACCTCCTGATAATCAACCTAATTACGTTATAACCAGATCACTAAAAGTACTCTGTATATTTGTGATATACCGGTCAAGTCAGATTGTTCAACCGCTGCAGAACCGAATGTTATCTACCCAAGGATGCAGCAGAAACAACATGATAGTTTTTACCCACCAGTTTCTTCAGTTTGTACAGCCAGTCGCTCGGACACGGATTCCCACTGATCAGGCAAACGGTAGCTGTTACACCGAATTTTCAATCCAGTGACCACATAGCATGAGCTAGCTATGGGTGCATCAGTTTGACCAGCATGGATTGCAAAGGGTTGAAGCGCATCCCAAAGTTCATCGTGACAACAATCTGCACTTACCTTCCGAGGGTAAAAGGATATGATATTTCGGTTACCGAGCAGTGCACCTGAGCTACTGCGACAATTTCCAGTACCATGTGGACACTGACTGAGTGAAACTCTGGGCTACAGACTGGAACTTGTCTGCTAATGGCAAGATTTGTGTTCGGACTGCGGAATGCGGGAACACTATCGGCGGGCTGTTGACCTCAGCCTAATCCATTCAATTATGCCAACCATTTAGAGGCGACGTCCTTCACATTTCACATCAAAGATGACAGGGGTGAGTGAAACGAGAGAAGTCAACCAAAAAACTGAGGACATGCACTGTCGTACTTCGACGCGCTGTTTGGTTGGTTATTGATGGCATATCTAAAAGCATTGTCTAAAACAACCCAAAAATTCTGTCAAATGTGAATTTCTGTGATTCCCCCTATACACAAAAATGCAAAGTGATGAGCAACTAGGTGAATTGAATCGAAGAAGCAACGAACAGTTTAGAAGACTGAAAATGAAACCTACCTGTTGCATTTCGGAAAGTTTATCCTTCTGAGCTTTCAGCTAAAATGGATGGGGAAAACGTGGTGAAGTAGCAGACACATCCAACAGGTAAAATGCTCTGACCTCGTTCATCGGGCCAGCTGACTCAGTGGTTAGGACGCGAATTTACCTGGGCTTGGTAAACTGTCTGTATCACAGCCCTCCTGCTTCCTTCTGGTGGCATGGCATTTAGACGCCGAAGGGATGTTACAACTGAACGAACGTTCATGGGGAAGCGTGTTAAGGTTACTGAGTGCCCGAAGATTTCGTCCATCTTTTAATCAATCTAATTTTTCCTATGAGGACTTATACCACAGACCAACGGTCAATGAATTGGGACGGAAAGTGGGTTCCAGTCCTTCAGAAGACTTGCATTGCCCTCTCTTGAGTGAGTATTTCTCCCATAATCCTATGCGGTAAACAAACACGGCCCCCTTACTGTCTCGTCGAGGGCTTTGTCGAGGAGAGAACGGCCGCTGTTGTTGCTTGTTTGTGCGAAACGTCCTCTCACAGCCTCGCATACTCAAGTAATTCTCTGATAATTGCAGAGCAGGGCTTTGACCGAGCACCGTATTGTTCATTGCTTTAATCAAAGCGGTATGAGTTGCTTTCGTAGGTAACCTACGAAATCCGTGCGATCTTTGATCACAGCAGACAGATTGTCGAAGTGCTCTAGGTCACGGGCGGCAACTAACCTATCAGTAGGTCATCTAGAGGAAATAAACCTACGTTTCGCAATTGTCATTCGATAACGACACAATTACCAAAATCGGTCCCAACCAACATCCAACTCGTCATCATCATCATCATCATCATCATCATCATCATCATCATCATCATCATCATCATCATTCAAATCATCATCATCATCATCTTCTTTTTCATCATCATCATCATCTTCTTCTTCTTCATCATCATCATCCCATTATCAACATGATCGCCGTGATCGACAACGTGTTCGCCATCTTCACCAGTATCATCATCCTCGACGGTTGGACAATACAAACTCAGATGCACCTCCACATTTTGTAGCTAGATCAGACACGTAACTGCTAGAAACACTAGCGGAAGTTAAGGATTCTAGGGGAAACGTCATTGAGCACAGTAATTTCAGCGGCTGGACTTGCAAAATATCCTCAGTTTGAGGACGCGATGATGCAGTGATTTGGGCGCGAAATGACCAACCCATATTCCACTGGTCTGTACCTAGACTCGGAATCTCGCCTGCTGCTATCTGACCCTGGGCGACCTGTTACCTCAGCCAATCTGATTTCTCCAGATGGCAAGGCAGCTCAGCACCCTCAGGGTGGCAGAACTGAGAAATTTCGGGTCCGACGATTAGAGAGGCTTGATGTGCAGAATATTCCGCACATTGTTATTTTGTTTATTTCGCATTGTTATAGGTTTACTGCTTTTGTTACGTTTCGAAAAATGTTTGGTATGGTGCCAAGATTAAAACACTCAGGTAGAAAGCTGCAAAATAAAGTTTGCACCGTATTATGACTTCTCATAGAGATATGACAGGAGCTTCGCTATAAATGGACTCTGGGAGTGGAGAGGAAATTATTGTTGGCTACCACGCTTTAACCCTGGATGAACGCCTTGAACATAGTTGCAGGTCTCGAAATCAAGAGTCGTGAACACGTTGCACTGGATATAAGTATATTAAAAGAAGATTTAAAGTTTTCATTAAGGAAAATACTCACAAGTTTGCTGAAAACTCTTCGACAGCCCACGACAGGTTTCGCTCGTCTTGGGGCTCATCAGGTAGGCGCAATCCCTGAGTTTCCGTCAACCTCATGTTCTACTTGAACCGAATAGGGCTGTTTTTGAGAGGTAAGCTCATTCGAAAATCAATTTGGTTTCCCCGGGAGACTAAAGTGAATCTTTCGTTTACGATATTCTACAACTGAAACTGTTTCTTTCAAAAGCATCGTCCTCAATGCAATCTGAAAAGGGCACCAAAAGCCCACATAAAATTGTGCAACTTAGATTCTAACAGTTGTGAAGATCGTCCATACAGACGTGATGAAGTTTTTTCGGTAGTCTCACCCACCGAGTTCAAAATGCGTTAACTGAACCACAGTGGACGCAATGAAACAGCTTCGGTTTCGATCCCAGGGACAAACAGCCTTGTCGGGCATACTGGAAATTCAATAGAGCATCGTTGCTACTTCGACGTTCCAAATGCTTAGCACTTCTTTGCCAAAAGGGAATTTTACCTTCAACTAGCAATCAGAAGTGTTGATGTCGAACAGCGTCCTCAGCTGATGGGATGAAATCTGCTTTCCCGCAGCCGATCTAGCGTGTTCACCAAAAACCGTCATGGCTTTTGCATCTGCTCTGAAGGATCGCGTCAAGTTGCACACACAAGAATGAATGCGCGTGTGCAAGCATGTGCGTAGGTTGGACGGATCTTCAGCTGTCTGTGAGTTTCCCGTAGCACGTTCCACACCGGTAATTACGTTAATTAGGTGAGCCACAACATCAACTGTTACAAGACACACTTTGGATACTCAGTATCTGAGTGTACTAGACTAATTCCAGGATTGACTTCTATAAGGATCACATTTGTAGTGCTGTACGCTTTTCTGCTTAGTTCTACAATATATTAAACCGACAGCTCCAAATCTGAGGCCCCTCAATAAAAACACGCGATGTGTTTGGAGACGCAAAGTCGCATTTTCCAGACAATCGATCAACGTTAGCTAGGCTGTCGGGTTAGATTTGAAAATTTCTCTAAGCATACTGTAAAAAAGCTATACAAAAACCGTAACTATGTTTACTGAACTCCGTCGGACTTTAGGCCGACATATACATAGTTTCCAGTTGACATTGCCCCGAAACAACCCCGATGTCGTGCAAAAATCAGACACACCCGTGGAAATCGTCCTGGACTGAAGGATTTCGGCAAAACCAGTAGAAAAGTATAGTTCGGATGCATGCTTTATCAAGTGAAAGACTTCACATTAAATCAATGGATGATGAGAAAATGGCCAAGATTTTATGCCTGTATCTGTCCGCTGTGGTACACCAATGAGGCTGTTTGAAAGTTGACCATTACAAAGTGATCAGAGGACTAAGATATCTGCAAAATCTACCAACCCTCCAATCCGATCAAAGATCACCTACGGTCAGTATGCAGAGAGACTCTCGCCCACAGTTCGTCATTTGTTCACCAGCCGTACAGATGCACTGTCCTTGAGACGCAGACGTTGTCAGGCAAACGTAGGAGCAAATGGCGCAGGATATTCCAGAAAATTTCAAGTGAATCTGATGGTACCCGAAAATCATTGCTGCACTCATCTCCTCCATGTGGTGATAGAAAACGCCTTAACCAAAAGCACGTTGTAATGACCAAGTCCAAGTTGACATCCATATCATACCAATTGGCCCTCGAGTACGCATTAATCACTGGGCTGCGATATGAACAAGCATTGGATATGCAACTGCATACACCGCTTCGGATTGACAAATTATCGAATTCCTGCTTCTCGAGACTTCCACATCTGACGGAGGGAATATTCCGACCTGATTTGGAGTGACTAGCTGGACGGGAGATTTGGGATGTATTGTTTCCGGAACTATCCAGATAGGAAGTGACATGAATATCTGTACAGGACGTTTAAAACTCAAGTTTGGCTACAGAATGACCAGTTTGTCCGTACCCGTCTCTATGTGCGGTGTTTCTGCTCGGACAGCGGTCACGTGCGTTGTGTATCTGACCGGATTACGACTGGTTACGACTTCGAGCATTCGAACACGGACAGGATTGCAACACCAGGTACCTGTGATTCTGAGAATTGCAAGTCACAAATCTGCAAACTGTCCGTCCCGGAGAAATTCGCTCCACTTTGGAGTGTAATTTCTGGGATTCAGTTTGGTGACTCGCTGTTTTGACATACTGGAGAGAGTTTACGAAATTGACTGTATGGGAATTTACAGGGTGATCACAAGTCGATAAAAATAACATCCACCTGAAATTCAATACAAGGAATGAAACTCATATCGTACGGGCACCGGGAGCAACAATATCAGCACTTCGGTCTTCAAAATGACTGAAACATTTCAGTGTCCTTCCCACGTGAACAATTAAGTGAATGTGGAAACTGGCGGATCTCGGTCAGACGTGTTCCCGTGTAACCAACAAGGGAACAAACGAACGAACGACAAAACGTTTTGATCGTCAAGTATGCTTGCGAAAACCTACCTGACGCAGCTCGTTTTCCTTGGCCCGTAACACGGCTTCGTTTTGCTACAAGACGACGATGGAAGGGAAGAAAAGACAGTCAAAATCAAATCGATCGAATGGTCTGAGTTGGATTAGTTTTGCTTTTAGAGTGAGTGTAGCTGTTTGGTCCGAATACTGCTCAAGTTCGATCTGCGATCGCCTCAGAGGAAGCTAAAACAAAGCTTCCATCGTAGAGTTAGTCCAGTTCAACACAGAAAAAATAGAAGTAGTGTATGCGTTTTGTTCGTTCGGCTCGTATTTCACCTGCAATCAGAACCAATCTGCGCTGAGAAGTAGTGTACTGCTAACTGAGCATTGTTGAGCATCCTCTACAGTGTGCAATTCACAAGCTTATAAAAGCAGTCGTAACTATGACCATCGATGCGGGAAGTTGAACAGCCTACCTCTTCTTTGTTAGGTCTGGGATGTTCTAAACCTGTGTTTCGTCCTTTTCTCATATTGTTCAACCGGCACCTGTCTTCTTTTGACCGATGGATCGAATCCATTGGAGCAGGGTGCGGCTGTTTCCTGCCATGTCCTTGGCCTCCGCAGTCCACTGACGTTCTATGCCGTTCTTCAAGCTCCTGATTATCCAATGTTTGAGGGATCTGCGTGCGCCATCATGATCACTAGTTGCGGCCATGGTCTTTCTGGTTGCGGCCTCGAGTCGGTTGGCCTGGGCAAACAGTTTAGAAAGCTGTGAGCACTGCTTCTTTAACTCGCCTCTATTCAACTTCCAAGCATTCTTCGTCCTCCGCATGACTCTGTGCTTCCAGTAGCTTTCTAGCCAGGTGAACTGGATATTCTCAAGCTGCTGAAGCTTGCCGAAATTTATGGACGGAGCTGCTCTCTTTTGGCACGTGTATTGCTGGCGGAAAGCGAAGTTCCAACCGAGCCCGTACATTGGTATGATCAGAGTCAAGTTGCGTACCCCAGAAGGAAAGACAGTCCTTAACTGAGGCCCTTTAATGGCCCAATTGAGTCCTCGACTGTCTTGTGGTAGGTGGTCTCCAAGTAACTCGATGTGTGCGTTTGTGTTGAAAGTTTGTACTGGCCAGGAACAAACGATGATCTGCACACAACTGAAGAAATCGCTTTCCATTATACGTACGCTCAGCAACGACCCTAAATCGACCACCTAACTGTGCTTCTTCCGGACTTAGTCGTCCAAATTGGGCATTCATATCACCCGTCAGGATCAGTATATCCATCCTTCTTGCCGACCGAAGCAGTCGTGACAGATCTTGATAAAACTCGTCCTTCTCAGTTTCAGAAGTGCAGTCAGTTGGGGCGTAGGCTGATACGGCAAACAAACACCGTTTACTATATCGACCTGCGTTAATCTTAATGGAACCAGACAGCCGCACAGCGCAAAGGCGTCTGTTTACTGGGATCCAGTCCAGTAAGGCGCTTTCAGCCTAGGGGTTGAGTTCAACAATCACAACGTAGAAACCACGAACCACTGCGTCAGGATCACCAGATACCCGAAGAGTGAACTGTGGAACATCCGTGCTCGTACTAAGCGGCTTGAGGAGCGGGACCGAAGTGGGGTCTTGTAAGCGTCTTTCGGAGACATCATATATCGAAAAGGGAAAGCAAGGTTTCAGCAAGGGATGTCTGTTACCCCATTTGACATACAGGACGGACATTAGAGGCTGCAATTCTGGTCAGATCTCTTGAAGCTTACTGGTTAGAGCGCGAATTTACTAACCAGAAGGTCCGTGGTTCGAACCCGGCCTCTGCCTCCCGACTTCCCCTGTCCAGACTTGGGTAACCTGGCAGTATCCCAGCCCTCGTTCTTCCTTCGGGTGTCATGGCATTAGGCACCAAAAGAGTGGCAAAGCTGAATGATTTATTATTATCGCTATTATTTTGGTTTATTTTTCTGGACGAAGGTTTAGACGCGGAGTAGTGGTAAGGGTGTTGGCAGATGGGTTGACTGTACTGCATTGTGCTATGGGTGGGGAGGGAGTATGGGAAAAGCCGGTTAGCGAAAAGATTATACTTCTCGGTTGCTTTGGCCGAAGAACGGGGTTTAGCTGAGCCTCTTGGCTCAAAAGTCGGGCCCACTGGGCCGTGGAAGGATGTAGGGTTTTGTTTCGGGACCTTACACCTAGCATCTGATTTAAAAGTCTGAACCGCAAGAGACAGTGGTTCTTAGGGTTTTCTTGGGGGACTCTGCCCGAAGCCAATGACTTAATAGTCCGACCCACGTGGCTGTACGGGGCCGGCTTGGTCCCAGGACGCTTGGTTTAAGGCATTACTGTCTCACTGCTGATGTGGCTGCGCGCAGCAGGTGACTTTTGAGCACCAGCAGACTCTTTGGTCCTAAAGATATTTCGACCACACTGAATAATGTGCCAGTGGTCACGGTCAATCGTTGGGCGATCGGAGTGTGCGGTTTATGGGGCCGACCTTTACTAACCTGTCCTTCCTTGGGGGAATGCAGCATCGCTGCTTCCAATAATATGGACATGCTGGTCGCCTGGGGGGTACACCTTACCGCCTTCACACTACTGTCGCAGAGGACAGTACGAATTTACCCCCAGACCGCCTCGTAGCACTATTATTCGTAGTAAGGGGTCTCGCTGCTCTTGGTCTGACTGCTCCCGTTTGGCCTTCCTGGCATGGTTGCACCTTGTGGAATAAAGTTCCAGCCAGTAAAACCCGCGGGATCATTTCAGCACTCAAGGCCTACCACCACGTTCAGGTGGCAGCCTAAGGTCGGGGGTTGGTGAGCATAGTTAAAAGCGTTGTCCTAAACAACCTAAAAGGTTCTCCCGAATGTGAATTTGTTTGATTCTTCTATATGTTTGCCACCAGTGGGCGTGGCAACAACATGACCACGGTGTCTCAGTATGGCGGTGCTTTGATCAAGCACTGACGCGTGTTGAAATACATTTTACCGGCCGGTTGTTGACCTACGAATGCGATGGATTGATTGAATGGACAGCTCAATTGCTTAGGTTGTTATCCAATTCTTCAAAGGCACAGGTTACTTGGACTGTTTGGACAGCACTCCATACAAGGCGTACTTTCCCCCTATTAGCATTCACCTGTCTGCCGTTGTTGAGTATTACTGAACGGTATTGCAACTCTGTATCAGTCACTTGGCTTCCTGCTCCGCCCACTATGGTGTATCAAAAGGCATGGTAGCCCTACACAGACCGTTGTGGAGACAAAGGACAGTTATTTCAACTGTATTTATAGGGTAATCACAGGGTATTCCACAGGGTCGTGCTAGAATCTCCGTGAGGGGTCGAGAAGCGTCTTTTCAAAGGTGCTCGATCCGGATTGGCTGGCGTTCTGATGACCAATCAGGGCATGCCTTCGATTTGTCCGTGTAGTGCACGTGACACATCCGGCCAGGTGTTGTGATGTTCGGTTACAAGGGACGACTGGCCTCCGGACAACCGTACACTTTTTCAGTCTGACATGGATATTTTCATAGTAGACGGAGTGGAGCCGTTTATAAATGAGGAGAATACACACTCATTTACCTTTCCCTTTGATGACTGCAAATCCTCAGTTGAGTGAAAATCGGCACACACCAGTCTTCGGCATGGAGTGGTCATAAACCATACTGTACATTACTCTTCTGCACTATAAGTTATGACCAGACTCGTCTTCCGGATATATGATATATATAT
>NW_008752486.1:0-676 GCF_000715545.1 Opisthorchis viverrini | reverse complement strand
TGAAGGGAATATGAGAACCCATGCACTACAATACACCTGTCTGGAACTTACCTCTTCATCTTTACTCCTTTGCTGGTCACGCAGCTGCAAAATAAAGTTTGCACCGTATTACGACTTCCCATAGAGGTATGACAGGAGCTCCACTATAAACGGGCTCTGGGCGTAGAGCGGATATTACCTTACCCTGCCATGCTCTCACCCTGGATGAACGCCTTGAACATAGTTGCTGGTCTCGTAATCATGAGTTGTGAACATGTCGCACAAGATATAAGGATAATAAAATAGGATTTGAAAACTTCACTAAGGAAACTACTCACAAGTTTGCTGAAAAATCTTCGACAGCCCACGACAGGTTTCGCTCGTCTTGGGGCTCATCAGGTCGGCGCAATCCCTGAGTTTCCGTCAACCTTATGTTCTACTTGAACCCGAATAGGGTAGTTTTCGAGAAATAAACTCATTTGCAAATCAATTTGTCTTTCCTTGGGGACTCAACTGAATCTCTCGTTTTTGGTATCCTACAACTAAAACTGTTACTTTCACACGCATCGTTCTTAATGCGGTGGATTGCCCGGATCTTCAGCTCTCTATGAGTTTGCCGACTTTGCTCAAACCACGTTGTAGTGACCAAGTAGAATCTATTGTTTCCTGAACTATCCAGATAGGAAGTGACATGAAT
>NW_008752485.1:33787-34408 GCF_000715545.1 Opisthorchis viverrini | reverse complement strand
CTAACCACTTGGGCCATCTCGCCCATCTTAGCAAGAAGATCTTGCCGATCAGTTCAGAACTTGGTATCTGCCAAGAGTTATTGCTCGGCTACTTCTAACAAGCTCCCGAAAGGGAGTTTGACATCGAAAGTCACAAATAAGCCATGTGGTTCCACGCCCAAATCCGCGACCTTGTTGGCAAAGTCGTATGAATTAGTAAGAGAAATAATCGATTGGCAGGACAATGCGAGTCTTTTACAGGCAATGCCAAAAAAGTAGGCTGGCACCAAGAAAGCTACGAACGTTCGATAAGAGACATCGGTTCTAATTCGGAGAAAAAGTTCTTGTTCACCGCTGTAAACCAGTTTGGGTGTAGGCGATCCGGACCAAAGTTGATCTGGATAGTGTGGAAAAGTTTTGGCGTCAGATGGAACGTGGCTACAAGGTTGATGAACTAAAACAGCGGTTTAGAGTGCGGTATGTCACAAAGTAGTGAGCTACACCATCATGGGTATGGGTGTCAAAAATCGACATCTCCGTGTAATAATAAATAATCGTTCGTCTGTAATACCCTTTCAGTGCACAGTAGCCATACCAACCGAATGGGGTTGAGCTACTGCCAGGTCGCCCAAGCCCAGACAG
>NW_008752485.1:11297-26436 GCF_000715545.1 Opisthorchis viverrini | reverse complement strand
CTGTGAAAGAATAGCTCTCTGTATACTGAAACCCAGAGGAACGAAATGCCTATCAAAAGATGAAACGATACTCTATACTTCCCAAAACCCCAACCAAAATGAATACATCACAAATTCTGTTGCCTTTTTTGTTTTTCAGTTGCAGCACCCTTTCGGTGCTTAGCTGCCATGTCAACAAAAGGAAGCACGAGGGCTGAGATACTGTCAGGTCGCCCAAGCCTAGACAGGGGAAGTCGAGAGGCAGAGGTCGGGTTCGAACCATGGACCTCCCGGTCAGTAAATTCGCGTTCTTACTACTGAGCCATCTCGCCTAACCAGTCAAGTCAAATTTACCAACACAGGTGATAAGTTTTTCACGAGAGATTCTTTTATTCGTACAACATGGGACGATGTGATGAACAGTACTCAGGATAATCTTAATTTACAGGCGACTGTACAACTGTCTGTCCAATGTGCATTCTCCGATAACCTAAAGACCTGATCCGTCCACGCACAGCTGACTGATACAGGTCCGACCGAAATGGCTGAGTGAATATAAGTCAAGTCACGATGTGTGAACAGAGTGAAGAAAGAGTTCATTCAAGGTATTACCCAATCGTAACAGAGGCGGATCAGTAGTGGATCTTTATTAAACGGCCACAATGAGAATCGAGCAGGCTCGAGGTGGCAAGTTGGTCGGTGTGAACGCCACGGTCAGCTCTAAGTTGCAGGTGATTTTGTCAGTGGATGTGATCGATAGGCAACCAGTGAGGCAGTCCTATTCGTTAATTAACTGTTTTTCGGCACTAGAGCGTCACTTCCGAAGTTCTTGTCTAAAGAATTGGCCGTTGGGTTGACTGGTTGCGTTGAAGCTTGGGGATTGGATTTTGAACAGACAGGGGACAATGATCACCGGTACGACGAATCCGTACCTCATAGCTAACCACAGCCCTCGTGCTTTCCTCGGGTTGTCTGGCGGCTGGGCATTGAAACGGCGTTATAGCTGAACAATGAAGTGTGAGCTGCAGAGGGTCAAAAAGAAGCTGAGTACAGTTCAAAGTAAGAGTCGTGCTTCTGACAAGATGGAAGCAATGCAATGCCGCATCCCATTCAACGTATGCTCCAAAAGCAATAAAAACGTTCTTTTGTGTTGTGGCTTGTAATCAATGGTCCCCAGTTGAATCAATAATGAAACGTTGGTCACATAATTTGGCAACGCACCTTGCAACTATTGAAAAACTGGTCGGCGACCGACTTTGTCAAGTTGAATGCTATGGATTCGACATGATCTTGCACGATGGTTGGGTTGAGAAAGTTGGCCTGTTCCGGGTCACAAGTCATGGCACAGAAGAGAAGACGAAAATTAGCCCAGCATGCCGGACATCTGAACGGTGGGAGAAAAACGGACAAACGGGGAGGATGTAAGCACACGGTCAGAGGGCAGCCAGAGTGAAAACAGTGCCTTCAAGATTGGATAAAACAATCAATAACAAACCCCTTAGATGATATCAAAAGACAGCTAAGGAAATGTGATCATTGTTGTCTAAAATAGCTCCACAAGCATGCGATATTATTGGTATGTTGGGCCAGGAACAACAATGAGACTTTGACACCGTACTACGCTACAGTATGTTTATACTACAACGCACCATATGATGTACGTATATATATATATATANCCAGATTGGCTTGCCACATTGAAAGACACCGGTGGACACACGCTCACAACGGATAATTCTACATACGGATTGTGCTGAGCCGCGTATGAACCTATCTGAAAGCCTCGGAAAAAAACCGAACCCGACCGTTCAGCTGTAGCGCCCTTTCGGTGCCTAGCTGCCATGTCACCCGAAGGAAGCACGAGGGCTGGGATACTGTCAGGTTGCCCAAGCCTAGACAGGGGAAGTCGAGAGGCACAGATCGGGTTCGAAACACGGACCTTCCGGTCAGTAAATTCGAGCTCTAACCACTTGAGCCGTCTCGCCCCGAAAACAACAAAATGGGAGGGGGGTAAATCCAACGTCATCCGCATTCCAAAATGATGACTCATACCGCACCCTACAACACTATACCATACTATACTATACGGTACTATACTGCGCTATACTATGAAACTAGAAGGGGAAATTTGCGTGAATTTTCCAAGTGTAAGAGCCTAGTTGATAAAGCAGTTCCGTGTCCGGAGAGAGAGCACTCTCTGAAAGAGAGCATATTTTGATATCCTCCAAAAAGTGAGTACCCTGAAATTTTCATCATAGAACACTATAGTTCAGATGAAATCTCCATAGCTCCCACAAGCCTCTCAGCAGTTGAGAGCTTATCGGAACCACCAATGGAAACTTCCATCAACCAGGGCGTATTTAATGTTTCCAGTGCACAATGCCTACCTGAGTCTTTTTTTCGAGTCACAAATGAACTGTTTCATCCTCCGGTCCCGGTGCGATTATTCAAGTTGATACAACACACCAAAGAAGGAAGCACTAAACCTGAGCCCCGCCTTTACTAGAACTACACTCGGTAGTGCCCTGCCCGAATTCGGAATCCAGACATATGAGATGCGACATGTGCCAGGACTAAGTGTTCAATGTTTCGCTGCCGTTTAATCATGATTTATTCGAGAGCCTTATTGTGGAGAAAAAAAATAAAGGTGGACGAAGAAGGGACTTAGTGCTGGCTTAATACAAACGTTCCGAGGTGCCTACACCTCCACACCCTCATTCAGGGTGTGAATAGAAACTTGCAAAGAAAAACGTCACCTGACATCGACTAGTAGTCATATCTTGCAGCGTCTCCAACCAGGTGCAGTGGGGATCACGTGGTCCCCATTGAGGAAGGCGAGTAGCACCGACAGCACTCAAAAGTCCCTTAATCTTTTTCAAGCCCTGTGCCAGGTCAAGGGTGACCACCTTTCTGATTGCGCCACTTTGAATTGCACACGGGAAACAGCACTTTTTGGCAAATAAACAAACAAACAATGATTTGGCATAGGCAATACATGGCCCAACCAACGCAGATTCTGGTACTGGACACATTATTCATTGGAACAATCGAAAACTCGCTGTCCGGTCTCAGCGCGCTCATATCGGTTGCACCTAGCTTATCACATCTGAACAGATGAACATGTGGATAGCTTGATGCAGCTTGTGTCAAATGATACACGCTGGTACCTGCTCCGATTGGTTACACTCAAACAGAGACCTTCCTGTTCAGAAGGACCAGATGGTACTCGTCCCGCGAACCCCACCACTGGATCCATGGGTCCAAGGTGCTAAACCCCTGACATGGTAAGCCAGGATGTTCAAAATCTGGGTTTATCCCCGCTTGTTATATTTAATGAGCTCGATAATCTATAATTCCCATGGTTGTTATGTGTAGGCTGAGGACACTCCAGAAAAATAAAGTTTGGCTGTATCACCCTTTCGGTGCCTAGCTGCAATGCTACCCGAAGGTTTCACGAGGGCTGGGATACTGCTAAGTTTCTCAAGCCTGGATAAAGGAAGTCGAGAGGCAGAGGTTGGGCTCGAACCACGGAACTTCTGGTCATTGCTCTAACCACTGAGCCATCTCGCCCGCTAGGAACTCCCCAAAGTATATTGAACTCGATGAAAGCTCCTCTGTGGCAGCCAAGTTTTTCACACGGACACGCCGTGAGACGCAGAATGTTCACCCAAAAATGAAACGAAGATTGTTTGGTTCTGTTAAGATAAGTCGACAGGAGAGTGACAAGCTATGGTTACGTTAGGTTATGATTATGATCCACGCGTAGAGGTGGGGGCTCTGATGACATCGAAAATGAGCGGATCGAGAAAAACCTTGAAAACATCTTGTTTGTGAGCTGGAGATGAATTTGCCTACAGGGTGCAGGTTACTATCATGTGGTCGCCTTGGAAGGTTGGTGCCCCGAAGACGGGAAATTCAGCTGGACCCTGGTCGCTCCAGGCAAATGGTCCCTAAAGGTTAGGTAGTGTTTTGCACAAGGGACTATTGTATTTTTCTTTAAGGAACATCAGAAGGCATGTTTCCTGAAGTTCTCTGAACGGTTACGACGGGGACAAAACAGAGCAGCTACAAGTGTACACGTTCAGTGACCACTATACTGTTGTGAACGGTGGATAACGGCATTAGTAAGATTGAATGGTCCTGGTAGAACCATGCCAAAACACTCTATTGCAATGGGCTTGCGCATTGTTTAAGCTTAACGTCATCGCGTACGACCGGGCTTGAACTATCGGGTGACATGCTCCTTATGATTTAATGATAACGGATAACCGAAGCACTGATCTACCACGACATCCAAGTAGAAGAGCATATCTCACTCAACACGGGCAGTCAGGGAGACACGGAATGGTCATTCCCAGAGCTGTACCAGTTGCTTACACGGTTGACCTACACCCCCTACCAGGACGCGGCAGCAGTTAGAATTTATCGGTCTAACAGTCATTTAAAAAGGTCGGTACGAAAAGCCTGATGACACTTCCAAAATGATACGCAGTTTCCGCAGAAAGCATTGGTAAGCGGGCGCCTCAACTCGATCCATCGATCTATCACTTTGCCGAGTGGATGTTCTACCAACGAACTACGAAAAGCGCCTTCTCTCCGTGACACCTATGCATCCACGCTTCACGCTTACTCATAACACCTCTGCCTAATCGGTATCTGGATGATATCAATGTCCCCACTAGCTCAGTTGCTACAGCACCCACCAAGTTGGCCGTTCGAATCTAACCCCGGGTACTTATTTTCGCCAATATACTCAATATCATTGCTCGATAAAATAGGATAAACCAAAACAGAACAACGAATTGCCTAATGAATTTACAGTCGAATCATTCATTTTTTGGTGTGGAAAAGCTATGTGCCGTGGTTTTCCCACAGCGATAACCTCGCTACAGTGGGAACTTTTCCTCGGTCCCGTGAAAGTTCAGTTCGGACTCTCATAAGATAAAACATCATAGTTTGGTAGCGACGACTACACTTCTATCCAACACGTTCCAGTTCTTCATCCTGGGCGAAAAGCTGTAATTTCCTATTCAATGCATTCTAGTTCGACCATTTATTATGGGTATTATTATTATTACTCGTCTCCGTAGGGAGTATAACAATTACGGTTGGTTCAGGTGAAAGACTCTGATGACCACTACGAACAGCACCTCGTGAGCACGCGTCTGTCATATACCTCAGAGGTTACTGAATGCACGAAACTAATACGATTTCCTAAGTGTAGGTCTTGTTGAAAACGCCTATATTAAAACCGGACTTGCTTTGACCAGATACGATCACGTCGTAAATGGTCAATCTTCGTTGCTTCCTTTTGCGGAAGCATCCCCAGAGAGTGGGGACTTTCTTAACTGTAAAAAAGAGCACATACGGACGATCACCAACTGCAGGCCGAGGAATAGTGGATTCCGATGAGACTCATCACGTTTGCGTGTCAAACAGTTCTCAGAGGGCTGCTTCGTTTGTGGAGCAGTCTGTATACTATCCTGAACTGTGCGACTCTGGTACGTTTATTGCAAAGGTTATACACAATGCAGGCGAGTCAGGGACGCATCTGGAGAGCCGAGTAAAGGATCAGTGTTGACTCTAGCGGACTACTGTGAAAACACGGCAGAACACCAGTTGTTCCCCTTCCCTATGGAGAGCACCTGAAGGACCGGCCAAAAAGGGTCGCTTTGAGAGAATTCTCCCGCCATTTTAACAAAACCGAGACTAACTGCAAAAATAATGATTGGCTAGACAAACAATAGCAAACATGTGATCAGATTTTACGGGAGTGCATACCTTCGAAGTAACTCATAAGCAGCTTTAGAAGAGTTCTGAAAAAACTGCAGCTGTTCCTTATCACAGCAAAGTGGTGTGTCCGGAGCTAACGCATAGTTGGGACATAGCTTTGACAAGATTGTGAAAGCATCTGTATCGTTGAGCGGCCGACCAGGTCCGTCATAGGCTCTGTATCGCGGGTGGTCTTCCGAATGGACAGCTATTCCATACCAAATGCATTTGGCATCAGTGCCAAACAGGTAAAGGGAGAGTGACAATAAGGAGAGTAGAGGAGACTGAAACAAGAAGGGATAATTGCATAGTTTTTGTCAACGCGTCTGTCATATACCTCAGAGGTTACTGAATGCACGAAACTAATACGATTTCCTAAGTGTAGGTCTTGTTGAAAACGCCTATATTAAAACCGGACTTGCTTTGACCAGATACGATCACGTCGTAAATGGTCAATCTTCGTTGCTTCCTTTTGCGGAAGCATCCCCAGAGAGTGGGGACTTTCTTAACTGTAAAAAAGAGCACATACGGACGATCACCAACTGCAGGCCGAGGAATAGTGGATTCCGATGAGACTCATCACGTTTGCGTGTCAAACAGTTCTCAGAGGGCTGCTTCGTTTGTGGAGCAGTCTGTATACTATCCTGAACTGTGCGACTCTGGTACGTTTATTGCAAAGGTTATACACAATGCAGGCGAGTCAGGGACGCATCTGGAGAGCCGAGTAAAGGATCAGTGTTGACTCTAGCGGACTACTGTGAAAACACGGCAGAACACCAGTTGTTCCCCTTCCCTATGGAGAGCACCTGAAGGACCGGCCAAAAAGGGTCGCTTTGAGAGAATTCTCCCGCCATTTTAACAAAACCGAGACTAACTGCAAAAATAATGATTGGCTAGACAAACAATAGCAAACATGTGATCAGATTTTACGGGAGTGCATACCTTCGAAGTAACTCATAAGCAGCTTTAGAAGAGTTCTGAAAAAACTGCAGCTGTTCCTTATCACAGCAAAGTGGTGTGTCCGGAGCTAACGCATAGTTGGGACATAGCTTTGACAAGATTGTGAAAGCATCTGTATCGTTGAGCGGCCGACCAGGTCCGTCATAGGCTCTGTATCGCGGGTGGTCTTCCGAATGGACAGCTATTCCATACCAAATGCATTTGGCATCAGTGCCAAACAGGTAAAGGGAGAGTGACAATAAGGAGAGTAGAGGAGACTGAAACAAGAAGGGATAATTGCATCGTTTTTGTCAACAAAACAGCTTCTTGACCAGTTGTACTCTCATTTAACACCCCAATCCAACTGTACCCTACAAAGAAGCTCCATTCAGAAACCACTTTGGGGCAGAAATCATTCTTTCAGAATTTCAAAAGTATTCGTGCCAGATTGCTGGATAAAACGTCAGTCAGCTAGTAACCACGCCTACACACCGTACATCCTTACGTTTTTTGGCACAAGCGGATGTATGATCAAAGTCCATACAAAAACACTCATTCACGCTGCTCCACCACCTAGAGCCAACCATGACGTGACAAATTTCAGTCACCAGGCACCAGGTTACGGGGCGGTTATAGTCACGCTAAACTTTTGTGTTTGCAAGAAAGAGCCGACCATCTGAATGCGGACTCAGGAGTCATTTGAACGACAGTCTTTTGGATCAAAAAGAACACCCAAGTTGTTATTAGGTGGCAAACTCTAACACGCAGACTCCCGGCTAGAACGACGACGTCATCTAGAAGCTTTCGAAAATAAGCCATGAAAGCGCCAGTATGAATCATCTTTGGATAACTCCGGAATCAGTTAGGACATATGGAGACACTATTTGCCACTGCCCCTCCGACTCATCTTACATGCACACGTGTTGGAGAAAAAAGAATACCTACCACAACGGGAACGAATATGACAATGCGGCCTTGGTATTGCCACTCAACACTAAGCTAACACCCACTTGAGTAGGTGCGGATGCTTTGGAATCTCCGACACGATGCGAACGAGACTTAGTTCGTGAATGGGATGGAGAAAGGAGCAAGGTTTTGAGGGTCTCTTGAGGGCAACTAATATCTACATTTAGAGTTTTTATAGCTGTTATCAAGGCTGCCTCCTATCCAAAGTGCATTGACGTTCTTGTACTAAGCATACCAAACTCGAAGGATGTATGTGAACGAAGAGAAACCAAGTATAAATGGGAGACGGAATCAAAAACCCGATGGGAGAGTTATTAAACAGTCAGTCGCTAATAGCAACATTTGCTAAATCAATTGTATGGGTGGAAAAGGACAAAGTAAACCTTGGAGTTGTCCATGCCATGGAATATCGCTTAAGCAATGTGGGAGTAGGAATCTTATTTAAATTCAGAATTCATTGGTGGCTGGAATGCTACCCACTTGTCCAAGCCAAAGTAGAGTGCACTTAGAAGTTCGCGATGAACCGAAGAGGTGGCTCACACGTACTGTAACGTTCCCTGATTACAACATTGAAATGTGCATGGCCGACCGATACCAAGCACTGAAATCAAGACGCGAATTACAATTAGACGATGCGGTTTAAAAGCAAATAATAAGAGCAAGTAACACGTTCCAATCGACAGTGTCCTGGAAGTCAAACAAAATAGTCAAACGATCTTCAAAACCGCGTGGGTTAAGAGATCGAACGTGGCGGCAACCGGCCAGTCAAGCGCGAAAGGAATCCAATCCAGTAGAAACTCTGGATGGTCAACTAAACAGATTGCGGTAGAGCGCTTATTAGTTAGGTGACCTCTGTTTGAGCGCTCATTCCGATAGCACAGGGCCGGTCAAGAACATTGAAATGGGTGAGAAATGGATTAGGCGTCGTATATGCACATGTAGTCCAAAATAAAAGGTGGAAGATTGAGCGAGCTCGAGGTGTCTAGACCATACCGCGCACAAACAGAGAAAATAGGCACAAATCAATAGAAATGGCCGAAGAAATATCAATGGATTTGGACGAAGTTTACACAGATGGCAAAAAAATCGTTCAGCTGTAACACCGTTTCGGTGCCTAGCTGCCATACTACACGAAGGAAGCACGAAGGCGGGGATACTGCCAGGTCGCCCAAGCCTAGACAGGGGAAGTCGAGAGACAGAGGTCGAGTTCGAACCACGGACCTTCCAGTCAGTAAATTCGCACTCTAACCACTTGATCCATCTCGCCCCATAATGGAAGCTAAGAGCCCTTTGAATGAAAGAGAGGCTTTCATGATGTCTAATGCAGCCCACAACAAAATACGTCGGTGGGCATTAAAACGGCTTTATCCGGATGTGCGTACAGTTTCCAGCCACAATGCTCATTTCTTTAAGTGCCTCTGATCAACAGGTTTTTTCCCTGGGGCACCATCCTGGGAGACTCAAATAGAGAGCTGCGATTGAGCCTGAAATGAACACACTGTGGAACGACAAACGATGGAATGTCCACCATAATTCTTCTTCCAACCAGCCACAGCGCGCGAGAACAAATTGGGAAATGGAAACCACAAAAAGGGAATGTGTCATCCAAAAGATCTCAGCTAGTGCGGTGAGATTAGTTCACCCAAGGGCAAAAAGTGTGGGCCGAACAAGCAAATGTATATGTTGACATTGCTGTCTCGTGAAAAAATCGTTCAGCTGTAACACTTCCGGCGCCTAGCTACCATGCCACCCGGAGGAAGAACGAGGGCTGGGATACTGTCAGGATGCCCAAGTCTAGACAAGTGAAGTNGGCCGGGTTCGAACCACGGACCTCCCGATCAGTTAATTCTCGCTCTAACCACTGAGCTGTATAGTGACACCAGTTCTGTGAAGTTCATGTCGTTAGCTATAAACCGTGTATCAAGAGCGTTGGTGTATAGCGGCGAAGCATCTATGTCAACATTGATGTTGCTGTCTTTGATGATTGGCGATGAACAGCGTTGGTTCCAGTCGCAAGGTTTCGACCACCAGAAAATGGGATGGCATAGGATATGCAGCCACGGGCTGATGGCAATAGTTTTGATGCACGAAAAAACAGTGAATACGTGGTTGAGCCATGTCTGCCAGTGTCATTAATCACCGGTGAGTTAATTCTCGGTGCTCTCATCCAGGGAGGCGGCAGCTGTCGACGCAAATGAGTACAATTGTTAGTGCTCTCACCGTTTTCAAGTCATACACTGTCCACCTCACGGTGGTTTCCACTCAGCATATGACTGTGCGAAGAGACCTGCGAGGCACACAATCTTCTGGTATTAGGAGTATATTTTCTAATCAGAGTAACCTATGAAGTCTGAGTAACTCGTCCACAAAGGGAGAGTTCCGTTTTCCAAAAACCCGCCGGTGTACCTCATTCGTGCACAGGTATAATAGCCATAATTTAATTTAGGTATGTGCATTAATAGGCTTTTTACTACGGTTGAAAGTAGTTTACAGTTATTAGTTACACCATTTATAAAAAAAAGTGCAATACGAAAAATGGAGTTAGTCAGAAGGGGACAAATCGTGAGGGTTCCTGGGAGAAAGTCCGAACGGAGGAACGTGTTTTCTCAGCAGCATAGCCGCTACACGCGTTCCGTAATTTTCCGTGGACTTGTAGAAGCTGACTGACTTGCTGCTCCCCGCACGCGTGTGTGAGGTGATTGTGTTGCGTGTACACATATATAGCATGGTTAGATGTGTTTATAATGGATAGAATCGTTCCGACGCGTACAAGACGGGAACTGACTTGCTGTCGGTCTGGGTTGCGAGTGGGACAGGGTTTGTCACGTGATTTGTGTGCTTGCGGAGCAGGCGTGATCCAGTGAACATGTATGCACAGGACAAATTAAATGAAGTTGGTTGAGGGAACAATGAAATGCCCGTTACCTGTACGCAGTTAGTCCCCGGAACAAGTGAACTCAAGTTATCGGTCGGTGATGAGAATAGGTCTATTCCAGAGATGTACAACAATTCAATTGCTCTGTACTTCGACAAAATGCAACAAAAGTCGATGGACCACAAGCATGAGGTTTGGATCTGGTCCCACGCAGTCTTATAGCAGCCCTTTACATTTTGCAGGAGTGACGCTCTCATCGAATTGTTCAGTAGAACTACTAAGGTTACTTAAAACGGTGTGCATTGTTTAACGATCTGAATCAAAGGGAGAAATACCATCCGCATACTCAGCGTATGTGAGCAAACGTCCCGGGAGAGTTTCAACCTCCTACGTTTCTGGGGCAATCGGAATTTCCAATCACCACATCAAAAACAAAATGAAAGAGGAAAGGCAAGAGAAAGCGGTCTTGTCTTACAACACCGGATTTGATGGACTTCAGCGGAGGCTTGTCGTATACACGAAGGCACTCAAAGCATTTTGTACATAATGCCCTCACTAAGGATATAAATTTGGAATAGACACCTTTGGTTGCCAGACCGCCAGTTTCTGACGGTCAAGAGCCAGAAGCAGCCATTAGATAAAGGAAAACGATCAATGTAGGACGTTTAGAAGAGTGGCGCCACGCAGGAAGCCAACTCAAGGTAAAGATGAGGTCAAGGCATCCTCGATCAGGGAGAAATTCAGCTATATTTTCGCGAGTATGCGTCTCCTCTATCAGTTAACCTGCGCAAAATAATGCCAGAGGGCACTTTTGATGTAATGCATGATAAACTAATGCCACGATGGTTATCACAGGACATTCCTGTGCCCTTCTTGGAGAAAAACTCCACTTGTGTTTTGTTTCACCCCCCAATATCTTTCCCGCCGAGAACTTGCAATAACGCCTGTTTCGCCCTGCTCGTGACATATTAGCCACTGGACTGCTTTCCACGTGTGCACTATATCCTTAAAACTGAAGTCCTGTGTGTAGTTGCATTAAGCATTCGGTGTAAACCTAAAACTCGGCAGAGGATCGCTCTGCACTGCCCGCCGGAACCGCAGTGATTGAGATCAGCTATTGCGAATGTCCGAAAGCTTTACGCGTGATGACAAGCAGGCCGAGGGACAGAAGAGGTGGTGGAATATAATTCGTTTTGCAGTCTATCTTGAACAGTTCATCATCCCCCACAGTGTTCCGTTACGTCCGTTGGGAAACGCGAGACTGAACCCTGAAATACAGTCCGACTGACGGAATAACACACAGAACTCGAAGATTCATTCACGGGATCATTCCATATTTCCGACGGCGCACATACTTCGAAGTAATATCGACCTCCACTGCGAAGGACAGACGAAATCCAAGCTGAAGAAACTTCGGACGAATCCCAACGTTTCACAGTCAACCGTAAAAACCTCTACAGTTGAGAATCTCCAACAGCACATTGGGCCACACATCAGTCCATGGAAAAGAGACGAAAGCTGTCGGCAAAGGATGATGAAAAACGTTCCATTTAATTCAGTGGCCGCAGGGCTATAGAGGTTTTCACACTGTCCACTTCTATCACCAGAAAACTTGCCCATCAGATGTGCATCAAAATCAGGTAGCGGCAGCATAATTCGAGAATGAAATGTCATACAGCAATCGAAGGAATAATAAGATGGTTGGAGAAGTGGGGCATGCACTGGACCGCGCGAACTAAGTACCATCAGTTTTGGTTGGCATTTTCATCTGTCTAAATTGTATTAAATATATCTGTCCCATGATTCTTGGGTATAGTGACCGAAGAAAGCGTGAGTAAATTTTCTAGTAATCCGGTCCATCGGTTCATTGACGGTGCAGAAGCAGTAGAAGAACGTTTGGGTGCGTTATTATTCCTTTTCCAGTTTGAAGAATGGAACAGTTTTTTTGTCTTCTTCATTAGGACCAAGCACAATTAGGTCTGGTCTGCATGAACATATGCCAATGGAACTGACATTGCACTGATGGGGTGTCATCCTGGTGGCAAGCGCTTGTGTACGTTGCAGCCGTGTATTTTTTGTTTACGACACAGAAAACCTTCAATCGCACCAACTAAGGTCAGTGTGCAATTATCCAAAAATAAGATGGGAATGAGTGATTATATCCAGCCAGAACCATCCCAAGGTAACGACCAAACTTGCCCGGAATCAGCAATCAGGTTCTTAAACAGGAGTAAAACTAATAGTTTAATTTTGTGATGCAATGGCCCGAACAGCCGGGATCGAGCGTAGACCTTCACTGGCCAGAATAGGCTTCCGTCCCACATAAATTCTACACTCGAACGCGCTAATTGGTTTATTCATCTAACCAATCAATGAAGCTGGTGTAAGCCGCCAAAGGCAGTTGTGCGGAGTCATAGACTTCCCGTGGATACTGCAAAAATATGTCTGCCCTTAAACACATATTAAAAATTTCTGAAAACCCTAGCTTGAACGAAGAAAACTCCTACATGAAAATCTAGCACTTGATGGTATTATTCCGAACCATAAATTCCAGGAAACTGACATTCTTGCATGGAGAATGTTATACACTACGTATTTCATCGAGTGCATAATCATTTTTTGTTTAAACACGAAAAACTACAAAAACGCGCAATTGTACAGTTTCACAGAATGCAAGCGTGGTCACGTGCTTCGATTCTCTTTTCTGATTTCGCTCACGCTTGCAGCGGTCATTCGCGAGTCTCATGTACTAACTCTGGTACCAAAACATTTCAGACATCTTCGGAATCTATTATATGTGGGAACTGTTCAGAAGAAGACCTCTGGACCAACGTAATTGGATTATTGTTCATTCGCTCACCTGGGCCAACGACGAACTACTTTAAAGAGAACAATTGTTAGCGAGTCTGTTCCATCTGATCTCTTTATTTTTGTATAACCAACCTAGCGTAATCATTTTTATTTCTTTGCCACACACTCCTGGTAAACTAACTTATTGAGTAGCCAGACCACTACACTGACATTCTTGCATGGAGAAGGTTATAACGTACTCATGCTCCACTATGGGTGAAGAATTTATATTTTTACCTCTGGCATAGCTCCGCTTGACCTGTCTGTGAACGCATTGAGAGATTTTGTGGTGAAGTTAGGTGCTCCAATTCGTCCCTCTGCATTGCATTGAAAAATGCTTTGGAAAAGAACATGAAAAATAATTACATCGAGTTTGTCCCCATAAACACAGAACGGAACGGCCCTCTGTAACTTTTTTGAGATAAATTATATTATAATTGCACAAGGCCTTTAGCCAAACAAAGACCGGGCTATGGAATTACTCGCGTTTGTGAAGTTTGGCGATTTTTTGGCAGAAAGAACATGCAGCACTAGTTACCCAGGGGGTTGCTGTCACCGGTATAACGACTCATCGTTGGTGAATCCCTACCGCCTGGAGAGCAAACGCTCAGCAACGAAGTCTTTCCGACTGATGTTCAGTCAAGCAATGCCCAAGGTACAACGAATTAGAGGTGCAAAATGCTCTACTGCAGTTCGGGAGACCCAATTCGTATACATCGCGTGTCCTTGCAGATAAATTTAAGAAACTGCATGCCACCCAAAATTTCTACGGCTACTGAACAAAGTATCAGTGAATCAACTGGTATATTTTTGTAAAATGAGAAGATGACGTGCCGATGCTTTCTACTAAAACTCTGCAAAAGGGCCTGACGCGGCGGGGGGCTTTTGCGCGCGTGACATGAACGTTCACCCCAACTGAGTGCCAAGAGCAAAATATCACTGAAGCTTGTAGTCGGAATTAACCAACTCCTTGTGAAATTCTCGAATTTGAAGGCCCTACAGTTTTGGTGGAATCAATTTCCGTCTGCTTCTAGTGATCGGCCTAGCCTGTGGCCTTGTCATATAGCCGGAAAGGATTGGAAAAAGAATTTTGTTGGGGTTCTTATCCGCTTTGGCATTTTTCGACTAATGGCAATGCCGACACAAGCTCGTAAACGGAGAAAAAATTGGACGATAAGTAAAAGTGTCTTCAGAGAGACCGAACACACTATTCACCCCCGTATTTCACATATTTTACTTTCTGCTTTCATCACTCTCACGTTTCAGAGCGAATAAAATAAAAATAACAATAGCGGCTACTTTAATCAGATAGAAAAAAGGTGCTCAGTGTTCTCGGAGATTTTACTCACGTGATGGCTACGACTGCAATTGTTCCATACTTTCCAGGTAGCGATCACCGCGTTGTCCCATGTAACGCAGTCAGGTTTAGAGAATCTGTTCCCCCGAGTCAACCTAAACTTCACCTCCTGACCCCAGACACTTTCCCGGCTTTTTCGTCCCTGCTGGCCTCCCGGGAGTGGAACGACTTCCTTCTCTCGTCAGACACACAACGGATTTGTGATATCTTCTACCACAGTCTATTGACCTGTCTATACCTTGCCTCCCCCATTAAGAGTTTTACCCTGGTATCTCTCGACATGATAGCCTATTGAAAGCCTTGGACAATAGAATACGCCGAGCCGGCAGAGAATATCGGAAATCTCGGGATTTCTAATTAAAACTCAGAATCACCAAGCCCTCAACTGACCGAGAGTCCCT
>NW_008752485.1:9558-10164 GCF_000715545.1 Opisthorchis viverrini | reverse complement strand
TTTAAGCGATGCGTACGACCAATCGTGGAATTCTGTCTCGCGTTCTTCTCCCTCTACACCCAAAGTTGCAGACTCGCAACTGAAAGCGTCCAACGCTCATTTACGAAAAACTCTTTCCTCGGTCAAACCCCCTCTCTCACCGCACCCG
Organism: Opisthorchis viverrini; assembly: GCF_000715545.1. Classification (NCBI taxonomy): domain Eukaryota; kingdom Metazoa; phylum Platyhelminthes; class Trematoda; order Opisthorchiida; family Opisthorchiidae; genus Opisthorchis; species Opisthorchis viverrini. Next base: position 10,016 of record NW_008752485.1, on the reverse strand, counting down.
CTGTCAAATCCTAGGCCTCGAACAACTACGGCTCAGACGGTTAAAACTGAATCTAGATCCCCTACACCGTTTGCTGCATAAGAACGCAGTTATAGCAGAGGCTAGACCAAGCATGAACTCAAAACCTCGCTACCGACTCCGCAACTCCTGCAATCTCTTAGTGTGTCCCCCAGCTCGCACAAACTTACGCTACTACTTCTTTCTAGTTTATTACTCTCGCATCTGGAACAGCCTATCTCAGCAGCTGTGGAGCATCACCCATCGCCATGCTCTTTCTCAGTCTATAGACGAATTCCCAACCTGTGAAACTGCTGTCACCTTACTTAATACTCGAATACTCTCTGACCTCCCCTACGAATCAGGTCCAGTGCGCGTATGAGTTTAGCGACGTTACATTTAGTGGGCAAGTAAAAGTAAATAAATGCCAACTTGATCTAATTATTCAACGTTACTGGCTT
>NW_008752485.1:0-5011 GCF_000715545.1 Opisthorchis viverrini | reverse complement strand
ACGCCTGAATGTGTCACTTGGCCTTTTACCGCAGAGTCACTCATCCGGGCGTCCATCGGAATATTTCCGAGTGAAGCCCGGACTTCCCTATGCCATCTTACTGAACTGTTGCAGAGGCGGTTTTATGACACCGGGTTTCGCCACATTTACAATGCATCCTCCAAGCCGTCAATATTTTGGGATATAAGTGAAGAAGCTCTGCGTTGTAACAAGTATATTTTTCTCAACTATTTGGTGGCATACCTTCAGGCTCAATCATACGGTAACAGTGCGAATAGAAGATGACTGGGGACTTTGTGCATAATGGGATTGCGCAAAAAAAGAACAATGTCAAAAACAGTGGGCAATATTTGATGTAAATTTGGGCCTGCCTAGACTGGTATGGGAAACCAATACTCGGTTACCAGGAGTTAAGCTTGATTTTCGGAGAACATATCAAACGATAACAAGACCGAATTGTTACGGTTTTAATTTGGCGGGCTAAAACATAACAAGAGAAGACGAAAAAAGTCATCACGCGTGGTGCGTGGTGAGAGAATTTAAACTGCACAAAATAACAAAGAAGAACAGCGGATCTGGTGCGGTAGCAGTGTAAACGAAACGAGATCTGTTAATTTTTTCTGAATTCTAAAAGAATCGCGTCTTAGAGGCACGCCCGAGATTTCTCTGAAACCGCGGTTTGAAAAAGAAAAGCTTTAAGATGAAGTTTTAGCATTTGATGGTAGGTAATCGGGCCACTAAGATCTCCCCACGGGGCCGCAGTTTTATCAGAAGTTGTCCAAACGAACTCGGAGTCCACTGTAGGCGCAAAATTCTTATTTTGATGGCTTTGCCCATCGCCTGTATGAAAACGGCGGGAAATTTTGTGGAAAAGCTCGTTTCCTCGTGTGCTTCCTTACGTATTAAATTTGGAAATAACCTCAAAATGGCGCAGACAATAATCACGCACATTGCGTCCGTGCAAACTCAAAATGGAGTAGACATTCGCAAACTGGACATCCAAAATTCTCCTTTGGTTGCAGCAAGCGTCCCGAAGAATTCAAGGAAATCGTCACAGCCAGTAAGTCTATTGTTTGTTATGATGGCCAGCATACCTTAAATCTGGCTCAAGCAAAGGTTTGACTTCACCGATGTACCGAGCCATCGATTTTGATGTTGGGTGAATTATTGGTTTTGTGAGCAGAACAAGCAGATGGTACAATAAGATGGCCATTGCTTCTAAGTCCTTGCATGAATTAAGCGAACCGAGGCGGTCTTCTGTGAAATACGCTGGTCTATGAAATATTAGAGATATAGTGAACTATGGGCAAGCCATTGGACTTGGTATGGTAGTCGCGATACCGTCATTGCAACACCGTACTTCGGTTCGTAGACATGAAGATCTTGGATGAGCTGTTTATTGTTGCCGTTGTGGTTAGGATGGTCTCGGGTCTGTCGAGGGTTCGTGGTGCTTCATTACTGCGATTCAACTGAAGTAATAAGACAACAATTTCTACACTGGGGACTGAAAATGGGAAAAATTGTCCGAAAGGTTTGCTAGAAAGAGCAATTTGGTGTGAGTTATAATGCCTCCCAAGATAGCAGGAAGTCAAAAGCTATCAACAGTCCTAACTACTTCAATGAGGCGAGGCTGACCAACTTTAAAAACGTTAACCGATATTTACGTGCAGATAATAGATGTGTGGTCGATGCAAGATGGTGAGTATATCTGAGTATAAGGGAAGTGCATTGGCTAGGTTGTGGGCAACTAAGTTAGCTTGAAAGCTTACGGAGACGTCAGGTGGTGTTGCCTGTTCGCACGAAAATCTGACCTCAGAATGGAGCTGTTATAGCCCAAAAAGCGTACAGCCTCGAAGAACCAGTTGCGTCTGAGGCGGCACTTTATGCATATTTGGTGATTCTCTGTTAGCATCTTTTGCCTTCCTATCAAGGATGATGATAATGATGTTCTGCTTTGGTGTGCTATTTGTACCCACAAAGTGTCTCGTTATTGTGGTCTAGTTTTAATCCAGCAGGTGGGTGGCGTAGCATCAGGCATGATCAAAAGGTTGGTCAGAAGAAAGCGTGAGATTTTGTATTTGCCGGTAACGGAAAAGTGGGCGATAGGGTGCAGCCAAGAGAAGGAAACGTATAGTTGCGGGTGTGCTAGCAAACTGGGTATAGCAGTGCCATGTCACCAATTGTCAGGGCGCGCAAAGACAGAAGAAGCACATGTGCAGAGAGTGACACATCTCTAAGGCCACCGTCGGTTCGACATCCCCGGAAATTAGGTGAGTTGGCGGCTCCCACCAAACACGGCTTAGCAACATACAGCCAGCGTAGTGGCCTTGAGATTGTTCACGACCGGAACGCTACCACTGGCTGTACGGAACGAACAAGTGTTCGACCATATTTGGCCAATTAGTCATCCTATATATTTACTCAGACGCTCTGTATGTTTTTTGCTGGCAATACAGCCGTGTCCCGAGTTTCTCTGTCTTCTCCCTAACACGTAATCTGTCAGGCCCGGTGCAGGCGTAACCCTTAGGCGGCCACGCAAGATACAACACTGGCAGATGGGTGTTCTCAATGGCAATTTTATTCGAACAGATGCAATATCTCCTCAAACAGTAGCAGCAACAGTTTGAGCTGGCGCAGTTGAAGCTCATCGAGACGCTGACTGAAAAATTGTCACTGCAGAAGCCGATTAGTCAGACTACTGAGCCGTCCACTTCAGTGATCGACAAGATGCTCAACGCGATCCCTGAATTCCAGTTCGTTTCGACCTCATGCATTACTTTTGATTCTTGGTTCAACAAGCATCAAGACTTTCAGATTGCATCTAAGAAGCAGGGAAGATTCTTGTAGACCAAGACAGTTGGTCAGGAAAATTGGAGTGGCCGAACATGAACGTTTTAAGAACTATATTTTGCCACGAATACCAAGTGACCTGACTTTCGATGAAACCGTTGCTGTTTTATCGTCAGGCTTCCTTGTTCAGCCGTCGATTTCACTGTATGAATTTGGGCAAGAATGCTTCTGAAGACTGCGTCACGCACGCAAGCAAACTCAACAAGGAGTGTGAACGTTTCAACCTCCGAAGCGTGACAGAGGATCAGTTCAAATATCTTATATTTGTGTGCTGGTTGACTTCTCCTGAAGACGCAGACATAAAAACAAGAATCCTCAGCAAGATTGAGCGAGACTCAAACGTCACATCACAGAATATTACGTCGGAATAACGGCGCCCGATGAATCTGAAGCGTGATACTGCCATGATACAGGAAAATGGCCCCAGCAATGCTGTTCATGCGATTTAGAAGCATACTGTCTATCATGGTGACAAGAAACCCCTTCGGTATGCTGAAAATTTGGTGAGTGACAGTTCGTCAACTTTTGTCCGTTCAAAAGACACCGTTGCAGCAGGTTCTTTCGTGTTGGAAACAAAGAAGATGGGTGTCACGGCGAGAAAAGGCAAGCACGCAAGAGGCATTCTCGAACCAGAACTTCCCATTCGAAGCTTCCGAAAGCTCGCGTCGGTCTGGCCGCTCATCAAGGCCCACACGTAAACAGCAGGAACTACGTTTCAGTGTGTATTAACAGCACACCTGTTCGTCTTCAGCTGGACACGGAATCATACATCACGATCATCTCAAAAAGAACTTGGAAATTTCTTGGCAGCCCAGCATTGAGCAGGACCAAACACGTTGCACGCAGTGCATCCGGAAGTTTGCTGAGACTCACTGGTGAGTTCAAATGTTCCATAACTCTTGATGGGTACCAATGTGATGGCATTTGTATTGTGTCCGATCGTTCTGGATTGGACTTATTAGGATTAGATTGCATTGACAAGCTAAACCTTTCGGACAGGCTACCGAATACTCTCTGTAACAAGACACAGGCAACGAAAACGAACATATGCAAAAAGCTTCCTGACTCGTTTTGGAAGAGGAACTCAGAATGTCGCAGCCCGTACACTAAGTCCTTGTTAAACCACCCTTAATCAAATGTCCAAGCCGAGAGACTTGTGGATACTTTTAAGCGAGCACTGTTGAAATCTCGACGGGAGGGACCAAAGTACGATCTATCTCCAAAAAGGGAAATGTCAGGGAGCGCCCAGACAGAAGAAATCCAAGTGTGCAGAGAGTGACGCATCTTCAAGTTCACCATCGGTTCGGCACGTCCGAAAACTAGGTGAGTCGGCGGCTCTCACCAAATACGGCTTGGCAACATACGACCAGCATATTTGACTTGAGATTGTTCACGACCGGAACACCACCATTGGCTGTACAGAACGAACAAGTGAACGGCCATATTTGGTCAATTAGCCATCCTATATATTTACGAAGACGCTCTGTACGTGAATCTTGGACACACGGCTGTATGTGTCCTGGCAATTCAGCCGTGTCCCCAGTTCTCCGTCTTCTCCATAACACGTAGTCTGGCAGGCTCAGTGGAGGTATAACCCATAGACGGCCACCCACGATACAACACCATTACGCTGGAATACTTCGGTTTCTCGACAGCCCCTTAACGGACGTCATTTTTCAGATGATTTGGCTTGGATGTGTAATGCTTTGAGGAGAATGATATTTTTGGTTGGCCGGGGAAATCTTCAGAGATAGCACAAAGCTTATATAAGATCTCAGATATTTTCTGATCCGGTTGGAGAGGTAGTGTGGTGCAGCGTTTTATATTCGTTCTGATTGTAGTGTGCCGGATATGGTCAATGCACGAGCCTGCGATGCCCATCCGCGTTTGCTAAATCGAAACACTCATGACGACAAGGCAGTGTATCCGTGAATATCAAGTAATGTGTGTATCAGGCTCCAATACGGGCTGTTGTGTTGCATGCCCGTTTGAGAAGCGGAACCAAGGCGTTTCCGGGCGTTTGACAACGGTTGTCTGAAAGCCAGAGCTCTTGTGGGTAGGTGTCGTCAAATATGTAAGGCGACGATTTCGTAGCGACTTCTCAGTTGTGCGCCGGGGAGTTCCACTGAAGAATGTGTTACGGCTATCTGCTTTCTGAGTT
>NW_008752484.1:33618-34580 GCF_000715545.1 Opisthorchis viverrini | reverse complement strand
GCCGTTTGTCCGTGAATATGTTTGCTGTCCCCTGTAGATCGATTCTACTAGGGAGCAGTAATCCACTGGTGGCCAGCATGTGATATATCAAACAAGATTTTGGCTACGGGTCGAAAAGTGAGTCACCTTTATGAAGGAACAGTATAGCAGGATCGTACTTTAAACAAACTCCCATCGTAGAGAGTAGATCTCTTTTCGTCCTGGCTTAGTGGCAGATTTGCACTCCGTACTTGAGTGCGGAATACGGGTTGAATGATTCTGTGTTTTGGACAGTTGTTGGCGCTTGAAAAGACCACATATACAGCCTTCGTCTTTTCTGCAGCAGTATACCGAATTCCTTCAGGTTTCAGTATCTTATGTGTGTTGTTATCATAACTTGCCTCCAGTTTGATATGCTTTAGGGCTTGCATACGACTTTTCCTTCAAAGAACCCTAGTAATGGCTGTTATTCTCATGAGGATATCGCTTGCTTAACTTGTTTCAACGTGTTCTTCGCTTTCTCTACAGGCATTTAAATAAAGTTGTCGGATAAATTACTCCAAAATCAATTGTTTTTTGATATTTCCTTTTGGGCAATCGGGCGTCGAGGTTGTATTAATACATGATTATTTGTAGATGTTTAGAGTTAAAATGACTCCAGAACAGGAGGGAACGTTGTATGTGGGAGTGATGTGAACGTGAATTCCTCGCATCCTGCAACGACTTGTAATTTGGGTAGAGGAGTCCTCCGGAATTCAGGGGAATCTGCATGCTTAGAGCCGGGCCACTCTACATCCCTGTGTGCGTGTGTTAACCATGTTGGAGGTCCACGAGACTGATAAACAGCATGGATAATTCAGTTGTATCGCTTCACAGAAAAAAGAAAACGGCCCAACAACCGGGCCCAGACGTCCGTACACCGTCTAAACGTGTGACCCACTATTATCAGACGGATGGTTGTCTCAACGCAACGGGTTCGTATG
>NW_008752484.1:33208-33501 GCF_000715545.1 Opisthorchis viverrini | reverse complement strand
AATGCACTCACCCCACAATGAGATACAAACCCAAAAGAGCCATTTCAATGGGGCGCTCAATTATCAACAAAAGATTCTGTTTGGAGTTTGTTACCATCAGCTTCACAAATCAAACCACAATGGGTGGCTGGGTCTTCGATATTAGACTGCAACATAAATCTGATTTCACTAATCATTCGTAATTTATGCTTCATTAAATGGTACATGTTTTGTGCGTATTATTAGTTTACCCATGGAGCACAAAAGCCAAAGAGCCCTGTAGTTCGGCTGCAGTGATATCAGTACACTGATTA
>NW_008752484.1:8845-17784 GCF_000715545.1 Opisthorchis viverrini | reverse complement strand
ATTTGCAGCATGTATAAAATAAAGGCAACCTAAAATCTGGAGTAGGTCAAAAGGGAGCTTATCGTATGTGAGAGTCTCTTGATGAAAGTCCGGACCGTGGGAACGTGTTTTCTCCGCAGTTTGCTTGCTACACGTATTCCATAATTGTCCATGGAGTTGGAGTGTTTGGCTGACTCCTTGCTCCCTGCGCGCGCGAGTCTGTCCGTGTTGACTGTGTTGTCTCTTCCTATATATAGGAAAGTTTGACGTGTGTATAGAGCAGAATCGTTCCGATGCGTGCAAGACAGGAACTGACTTGTTCTCGGTCAAGGTTGCGGGCGGGACGGCGTTTGTCACGTGATTTGTGTGCTTGTGTAGCAGGCCAGTCTAGTGATCTAGTAAACCCGCATGCACTAGACAAATTAGGTGAGGTTGGTTGAGGGGATATGGAAATGTCCGCTACAGTTTTCACCACAACTTCCGCAGTGGGGATTAACACGCTCGGCCGAACAATCAGGATTTTGACGTTGTCCATCGATATCTGGAATCCGGCTGAGGTCCGTTTGCTGAAGTTCATGGGCCGTGTCGGTCTACACGACTGGTACGGTGAACGTCACGCAAATCGATCCCCATACGGCAACATGGGCCATCCCCAGCTGAAACGTCCCTGTTCGTCACTTAGCCACGTAGCGACGCACACTATTGTTGCAGCATATCTTGTCTAGGTCTACGCTGTTCTGATCCGCGCTTTCCACAGTCGTGTGGTGCTCAGATACGGAACAAGTGGCCAGGGTTTCGAATCTTCCTAGAAATTAGCCATATGGATAGCGCTTGTAGCCTGGGCTGACAATAAATGCAGGATATCGTCTAGAGGATTCACATGGTACTTCGCATCTTTCGGTTGTGTAATTGGCTAATGCGGTTTGAATCAAGTGAAGTTTCATCCTGTCTGTGCTACAGACCTCTACTGAAAAGTGTTTATAGGGAATCCGCACTCGATTCCGCGGCCGTCCCGCCAGTGGTTGAACACTTTAGTGTTCCGCCACGACAGGCGGAATAGCAGTGCGATTGGCTCTCGCTTATGAGTGTGTCGTACGTATTGTTGATTCCTTCATTAGTTTGTAAACTAATCTACCCGATAAATTCGAGTTAACTGCTTTGACACACTGCTTAAGAAAGTTCTAGTAGTTGCGCACCGTTGGTTAGCATTTCAAATAACAGCTTTTCACATGTGATTGACATCTGGTAACACCGTTAGCAGGTGTCATCGCACCGATGTTGGGAGATTCGCTTGGAATAAGCCATGTGCTGCAAGCTGCGTCCATCGTCCGGTTACAAGACATGGCGAGTATGAGGCGGAAGTGGAAGTTCGGTGGTAATCCAGCTGAGGACTCCGTCTCAAATAAGGGAAATTTCGTTCTTCATCTTATCGCTGCATCGCTATCTTTTCCTCCCAAGCAACGCCAAGGGTAGACCACACGGTGGTTATGATGACCATCCTATAGAGTAAGGTGCGTGTACTCCAGCGGTCAGCACTGGGATAGCAGCCAAGCACCGTTGTTGACTCCTGATATTGTACCGTCGATATTGTTGATTATCATGATACCCTCAGTGTTGATTCTCTTCTGTCGGTGGTTGAAAATGCGCACTTTACTTAACTGGTTACCAGGTTTACTTATATTACTATTTGTTTCGGTGGTAGTCATAAGTGTAAAATGTGCGCACTTGTTTTCCAACCAACACCCATTTTACTCGGTATTGACAGGCGGTTCATTCTTCCGCCCTCTTTGTCAGCAATGGTCTATCTCACGAAATGTTGCCTTTTCGCTGGTGCTACTCTCGCTCGCCTCAGTATTCTGTCTCTCCACGTTGTATGGGCTCTATGGTTACGTGAGCCAAACGGTTCCCCTCCCATCAACCGGAGTGTCTGCCCTCTACACTTCTCTACATCGACCGGTATTCATCTTGGGAATAGCGATTGTATGTTTTCTGTGCACGAACGGCTATGTGCGTAAGTCCCTTGCATGGTTGTTAGTCGTTTTGTGTTGCGGTGTAGAAATGTCTTCTGCATCACGTTATCCGTGTGGTGAGTGTAAATTTTTTCTCATCGGTAACTAATATTGTTTCTCGACTGTCTTCTCTAGTGCAGTGTTTCAATGAAGGCTTCACCCCCTTCGTCTTTCGTTTCATTCGTTTCTCGGTTCTTTCCTCCTCACTAGCTCCGATCCGATCGCTACTCACCTGGACAGGGTTTCGTCCGTTCGCCCGATTGACCTATGGGGTCTATCTTGTTCATCCTCTTATAATACTGTTTCTTTGCCTGGGTGGACAGTATCCGATAATATTGGATAACTTATTTCTGGTAAGTTGCCGTCGACAAAGCGCATTGTGGTTGCCACTTGCTGGGTAAATGTCTTCTGCATCAAGTTATCCGTGTGGTGTGTGTAAATTTTTTCTCATCGGTAACTAATATTGTTTCTCGACTGTCTTCTCTAGTGCAGTGTTTCAATGAAGGCTTCACCCCCTTCGTCTTTCGTTTCATTCGTTTCTCGGTTCTTTCCTCCTCGCTAGCTCCGATCCGATCGCTACTCACCTGGACAGGGTTTCGTCCGTTCGCCCGATTGACCTATGGGGTCTATCTTGTTCATCCTCTTATAATACTGTTTCTTTGCCTGGGTGGACAGTATCCGATAATATTGGATAACTTATTTCTGGTAAGTTGCCGTCGACAAAGCGCATTGTGGTTGCCACTTGCTGGGTCTGCAGATCAAATTAAGTTTGACACAGTTGTAACACCCTTTCGGTGCCTAACTGCCATGCAACCCGGGGGTAGCACGAGGGCTGAGATACTGCCAGGTTGCTCAAGCCTAAACAGGGGGAGTCGAGAGGCAGTGGTCGGGGTCGAACCATAGACCTTCCGGTTGGTAAGTTCGCTCTCTAACCACTGAGCCATCTCGCCGAATAATAATAGCCACCAGCTACCACTCATCTAAGGTCTACAGTTGACGTAGAACCCGCTGAAGAACACCGTAATGCGACGACAGGACTTCGAAGTTAACGGTACAAGCCACTGAGGTTGTGATTTCACAACTCCGATGCCACTTATTAGCTTGTTGTTCCGCCATCTATTGAAAAAAAACAGTACCTGAGACAGGACAAAGGAAAATTACTGTAGTTGCATTTATAGGGTGTATTAACCACAAGGTAACGGTAGATTCTTTGTGCCAAGACGCGAAGCCAACATGTTTAATTGTTATTGCCTGATTTTCTGACCTATCAAGACGTAGTTCTGGCCTGAGTAAGTAAGTCGGTTGATAGGGTTGACGAAGCTTTTGTGTCAAAAGCGAAACGTTGCCCAGCAATAAATCCACCGATTGTTTACCAAACCTCTCTGAAACGATGACTTCCCAATCGGTCCCAAACATTTTCCAATTGATTTTCTCCACAGTCTTTCTGAGGCCCTGCTAAACCCCTCAACTAGTTTCCTGACCATAAATTTCCAACGATGTGTTCTGAATAATTTACTACTCAATAGAGACCCAGTGAACTGAAAACTTAAACAGCTTTCTTTTCTCTCTCTCTAGATCTCCCTATTCCTCGCAGTTTTTACACTGAGCTACGGATTTGCCTACCTCCTCTCGATGATGACGGAATCACCCACTTTGGCTTGTGAAAAACTCCTGGGTCTACGCTAAACATTCATATTTCGAAGATTCTCATTCAAGCTCTTTCTATATTTCCTCTACTTATCTTGAACTGATCATTTTTGTCACCAAGTTAATTTGCTAATTTTTGACTTTTTTTAAAAAAAAGATATTTTTAGTCACGTCGATTTTCTTGACGCACATAAAGCTATTTTTCTATTTAGATCTATGACTTCTCATAACCTCTCACAACGTTTGTGTGCTTTTTTTTATTCGATTTCTCCTCTTGTGCTATAGTGGTTACTAGTCTCGTTTGCTATAGTCAACTGTAGAGTGAGCACACCTCACTGAGCACACTCGTTTCGCCTTACATCCACCTCACTGTCACCGATCCGATCCCCAGCCACCTGACCAGAGTTTCCTTCATTCCCCAGATTGACCTGTAGGGTTCACCTGATTCGCCCGATTGTAGTAACACTGTTCCTCTGTCTTGGCGGAAGTCCTCTGCTAATACTGGATGATTTATGGTTGGTAAGTCACGTCACATCTTTCTTAGTACATTTTACGTAAGCAGGTGCGATTCCATCTGCCACCTTTTTGTTTAGTGTAGCATGGTTGATTGACTTTAGAGAACTACACTTTTGAAGAGGCAGGAATAGTGAGTCGAAGAATCTCGGTTGCAGCGTGTCTTCAGGGGATTCAGTGAAATTTCGGAGGTGTGCACTCAGGGCAGCAACTCAGATGCAGGAATGCCACTGGGCACGCGCTTTTCCGCTATGTTCATCAACAGTTTTGCTTCTTTTGTTCGTCGCTTACTGGTAGATGACGGTTTCGCGTTTCATCTGGGTAGTTTCACTGGGTAGTTCCCTCCAAATTATGCTGCAGACTTATTCGGGTTATTTGATATCCCTTGAGTTTCTGACACCGATTCCGTATAGACAATATCCCACCATCTGAGTGCAGTTTGACTCCAAAGACTGTAAGAGCTGATAAGAATTCCTCTTTGCTCATCATCATTATCATCATTGACAGCGTAACATCAGTGTCCAACACCGATGCTTCATTGCCGTACAACCATGATTTATTTGAAAGCCTTATTGTAAAGAAAAGAGTAAAGGTGGACGGGGAAGGGACTTAGTGCTAGCTTACCACAATCATTTCGAGGTGCTTATACCTCCAGACATTCACTCAGGCGATCTGGATAAAAGTTGACAACAAGAACGCCACTGACATCGGTTGGCAGCCATATCTTGTAGTGTCTCCAACCAGGCACAGTGAGGATCACGCGGTCCCCATCCTGGAAGGCGAGTAGCACTAACAGCACCCAAGTGTTTCGTGATTTCCTTCATACCCTACCAAGTCAAGGGTTGGCCACCTGTCTGTTTACGCCACTCTGAGTTGGGCATGGAAAACAGCACTCCCTTCGGCAAACGATGGTCCGACACACGCAACACATGTCCCAACCAACGCAGCTTCTGGTGCTCGACACGTGAGACAAGCGGCTCTTTTTGATACCTCTTAATCTGGCCGGTTCATGTGAGCGTCTGTGGTAGACTGGTCACGTGGTTGGCATGTAGCTGTAATTTGTTAATGATTTTGGTGACCATATAATAGTGTATTATGTCAAGAGTTGAGATTTTAGTGGGAATACTGTTGTCCAATAGGCCGCCATAGCGCATAGAGAGCAATAGTCGATATCACTGTGGAATCGTCCCATTTCTGTGATATTTTGCGCTCGAGATGGCTTGTAAAAGTTCAGTTATGCGGGTTACCGGACATACTATGTTTTCTCCAAATCAGCCAATAGGCACTCCGCTCTAGGCTGATGTCTTCGCGTTTCCAATGCAACATTTCGCGCCATGCTTCATCATCTGTTAGGTATCTGAGGCCCACACCCGATTTGCTTGCACCCATTGTGTCTGCAGAAACCGAACGACCTCTCGAAATACCTATCCAATTCCCCAACCGATATATTTACGATTAAATTATTAGTTGATTGCCTTGCTGACGTTGTTCCGACAGGCCGATTGAATCAGCTGATAAGGGGCATAAACGTTTTTGATGGCTAATCATGTAGCTATCTAACCTTAAGCAGGGTCGCTGGTATGAACGCTATTCAGTGTTCTTTCGCTTGTGTAAGAGGAACAAAAACGGACCGTTTCAATCATTGTCATCACAGTTCGATTTCTATGACTGCTCATCATCTATGGTTCCATGGACATTGGTCTCATGCAGCGCCCATTTAAAGTGAATGGGGCGACAGCATTCTGGATGCGCCATTGACAACTGGCATTCTGAAGATACTGAAATATGATTGGTTGTTGTGTCCTCACTTTCGGCCAATCACAGCCCGCCACTTTTTGATCGTAGCGGTGCTTAACCGCGAGCTTTAAAGTGGATTTGTTGCAAGCTTTTACGGACAACTACTGGACTGTGTTAGTCAGTTTGAAGTCGATATATGCCTTCCATTGATTTCAGCCCCAGGCCATTTTAATAAACATTTTTCAATTTGACTCTTGAACTCACCCGGTCATTCGAGTTATAGGCAACTTTGTAAATTTTTGCTTCCCTCTGACTGCCTGTCATATCAGGCTCAGGTTGTCGTTCTTTCCACACACATCGGTGCTAAAAGCCTGAATCTCACGTGTTGACGACTGGGTTGCTTTTACGAAATTCGCGCAGGCTTTATGACAGTACTGTATCACATGTGTATCGCATGCTTCCACAAAAACGAACATGAGGTTGACGGAAAATTCGGGGACTGCGCCCACCTGATGAGCCCTAAGATGGGCGAAACCGGTCGTGGGCTGTCGAGGAATTTTCAGCAATCTTATGACAGTTTAAATACCGGAAAAATTACCGGCAGCCTCACCTGTAGCCTTACTGACCGCACACCCTTTTCACCTTACCGAATGCCACCTGTTCAATTCCTGCATAACCGTGTCAGCTGTTGATGAGGATAATCGTTTTCAGTCTACGGCATCGTTGGTACTCAGCGACTTCTTTGAACAGTGCCTAGAGACTGACCTGCTTAATGAGTCACTAATTGCATCCATCCTTGGACTTTGTCCTTCCCCGTAATCAATACGACAATTAAACATTTTCCTCTTTTTCAGGTCTTCCTGCTTATCGCGGTTTCTGCTCTAGGCTGTGGTCCCGCCTATATACGTTCAGTGACGATGGAATCACTCATTTTCGCTTCTATGAAGTTTTCATGAGTACGCTAGTTATTTTGCTCTCCTAGGTCTTGAATCAGGCTATTTCAACGCTTCATTTTGTCGCAGGTGTTTTCCTCACTATTCTTTTTTTGCCTGACTGCATTGCATGATTTCTAGTAACGGCAGGGATTTGTGAAAAAAATCCTACTCGTTTGGTTTTCCACTGCTCTCCGCAGCTGGTTTGTGTATTTATCCCCAACTGTAAACCTTAGGGTTGTCGTTTTAGGCGCTGCATTTTCCTTCTGTCATATGCGTCAGATCGGGTTCCAATGGGTAAATATTGGAGCTCCAGAAAACTTGGGCGGTATGTCTCACTGGTTAGAGCACGAACTTACTAACCGGAAGATCCGTGGTTCGAACTCGGCCTTTGCCTCTCGACTTCTCCTGTCTAGGCTTGGGCAACTTGGCAGTGTCCCAGCCCTCCTGGTTCCTTCGGGTTGAATGGCAGCTAGGCACCGAAAGCGTGTTACAGCTGAACGATTCACTTGCGGGGTCGTAAGCCGTTGGCGCAGATCTGCTTGGTTCGATCCTCATTATCTTACCTGGAGTATGCAGATGTGCTTCCTCCGGGTTGCGTGACAGCACTCCAATTTGTATGCTTTGGCTACACGGTAGGCTACTAACCGCTTTTTCGGAATAATGCCGTCATAAGTTATCGGACTTCATTGCATTCAACCTACAATTGAAGCGACCACCTTAGCCGATCAAAGTGTTCTCCCCTGAAGGGGCACCTGTGGATTACGGGGAAAAGTGTTTCCGCCCTTCGTTCCGTCGTTCGACTCCTCGGACGGCGTACAGTTTTCAATTACTTATGATTTTCAAGTCTTGTTTACTGCAGGTGGTTGCTGGCGTACCTGAGATGTATCGTCCCTCGATGTTTGCCTTACCCCATTTTCTCATAATTTTCACTATCAGTACTTCGAATTATTAAAATATACCAAATGGAGTTGGTTCCTGGAAACGTGTCGAACTTTGTCAGTTAACAACACATTCTATTAGAATGATAGTATTTCCTGATGGCGAACTGCCGAGCTAGTCTGAACTTTTGTCCCTTTGAGTCATCAGGTGGGCACCAATAAGTTCACTCGTGAACAGAAATGTCCGTGTGGATCAGTTTATTGGGGTTTGACCCCATATGTACTACACATCACAACCATGGCGCACTGATGGACGACTGTCGGCGTGCTGGTGTGGCGCCAACGTTCGACTTCGTGGAGTACACCAAGCTATGGCTGATGGCCGTATGAGCCCATCTACGGATGATATACACCCATAAAAGTTCGACCAACCATTCAAGAAAAGTTTGTTTCTGTACTCGGAAGAACCGGTACTAGATAGAGCGTCCAATACGAAGGAAACCTGCGTTGAAGCTAACGTGCACATATTTTCTTCTGTTTCGTGGTTTCAACTTAGAGACCGTACATGGAGTGCGCTTCATTTGCAAGCGAGCCCTCCCCCGAACGGGGACCAAACATAGGAACTGGCCAGTGGTCAATTTTGTCACTGATGTGAGGTGGCAGATGGACAGCCCTGTTATGTTAGGTGAAATTCCTTGTCAACGCCGTCTCACTGCTCATAGCAAGTCACCCTGACGGATAGTAAACCTTATTTGCACGTGATTGGTCAAAATATCTACCTTCTATTCCTTTTGGTCGAGTGGAAATATGAACCTGACAACCGTACTGAAGTATCCTCTGGGTGTACTTGTCGCTGGTGCGTCCAGAATGTAGTGGAAGTTTCAGAAATATAATACTGTGTACACTGTAAATACGATTCACTATATGGTCGTCACTTGATTTGGGCGTTCAACGTACTCGGTCTACCCTTGGCGGCTGTCCTACTCGGTCAAACCAATGACTGGGTTGAAGCCTGATCATTACCTCACCAGCGTCTTCCGCCGTTTGTCCGTGAATATGTTTGCTGTCGCCTGTAGATCGATTCTACTGGAGAGAAGTAATCCACTGATGGCCAGTATGTGATATATCAAAGAAGACTTCGGCTTACGGGGAGGTATGCTGTGCCCAAAGAGTGAGTTACCTCTATGAAGGAACAGGATCGTCCTTTGAGCAAACTTCCATCGTAGAGGGTAGATCTCTTT
>NW_008752484.1:4522-7303 GCF_000715545.1 Opisthorchis viverrini | reverse complement strand
AAAAGCCAAAGAGCCCTGTAGTTCGGCTGCAGTGATATCAGTACACTGATTAGTGCGTACGATAATCACCGTTAGACTGTTTTGTTCTCCAAGAGCGGTAGGCGAATACAAACGGTTCAACAGCCAAAACAGCACAGTCAGCGAATCTGCTAACCACCCAGCCACCTGACGGGGTTTTGGTTGTTGGCCAATCAAGGTAGTTTGTACACTGGAAGGAAATGTGCCAGTGAGTTTTGGAATCCTATCCGTAGCGCGCTTTTATGCCTTATAGGAGCACACTGTAATTTTTGTTAGAAAAGGCGTGACAGTCGGAACGCGCGTCGAGCTTCCACTGGGCGGCTGTACACAGAAGAAAATGACGAATTACTGATGAAAGGAAGAAGGCCTTCGCTGTTGGGTTATTAGAAAATGCCAACTGAGCAGCTACAGACTATTGGACAGGGAAGCAAGACTCTCATATGCATCTTGTTTACAAAAACTGAATATCCATCTTCTTGAACTTTCCCGGATATTCATTGACTGTTGCTCAAATCCAAGCAAATACTACAAAGCGACTCCACAAATTCCATAATAGACCTCACTTTTCAAGAGAGGCGAAGCGTATTTACGAGAAAACATACTACTCGCGTGCCCACAGTAGTATTACCGTTACACTGGTATTGTAAGAAAATCTTCTAAGTGAAGGCCATCTAGGATGAAAGTCGAGAAGCGCCGTACGGTTGTTTTATACTCCATGGAATTCATCACCAGTGTTCATCTCATGAATCTCCAGAGCGCTTTGTTCGATCCAGGACAACTGTTCAACGTGAACCGACATTTACGTCGAATGCTGAAAGTAAAATCATCGTAAATGTGCGTTTTAAATAACTACTGCTGAACATTAGTAGCAGGAATTTGAAACGCGGATTTATTGCAAGCTTCAACAAGGTTGCACTGAAAACGTAGAACATCATTCTTAGTGGTTTGTACCTGCATCGATAGCGGGTGGATGCTAGAGGGTGAAAATCCCCTGATTTCTTGACAGAAACTGTGAAGGTCTTTCGGATGGTTTCATGGCAGCACGTGAAACAATTCACCTTCATTGATTTCACTGCATCACTGCCATGGCTGTGAGATATCACGGAGAGGACTGAGAGGCTATCAGGCAGAGTATCCGCTTGAGTACGGGTGTTGTAGTGTACGAAACAAGAATCCACACAGGTTTATTCCAACCGTTGAAACTAAATTCAGCGTGGAACTACTAAGTCTGCTAACCACATGGGTGACAAGTATTTCTCCGCTCTTCATCTTCGAAGGCGCAGAAGTAGTGTCAAATTGCATGTCTACAAACTCTTAATTTTTTTCAACAGGCTTCCAGATACTTAGCTGCCCGTTTGCCAAAAAACGGCCGTCCATAACTGCAAAGCAGTGCTTACGCCACATGGCTTTGATGCTGAGAACACGGCAACAGTCTATTATCCCAACCTGGTGGCCTCAAAACCTGGGAGAGTTTGTGTGGATAAATTATTCGTGTTCTCCTCTCCGCTGTCTCATTCATTCATCCATTGTGGATGGGAATTCTGATGTGGTAAGGGAACTAAAGACTTTCCAGCCGACCTCTCGTTCATTGATTCTAACTCATTTTCCAGGTTCTATAAATGAATTAGATTCCAAGCATCTCTAGATTTCATTTCTCTAACGGCCACGCTCTTCGGTTGTTTGATACCTCCGGCATAAAGCCTTGAATGGAAATTCTGACCTGCGGGGAAGAAGGAGAATTTTGGAATATTTTTCCAGGTTACTTCACTTTGCCTTTCACTCTAAATTCTGACAGTGTCTGCTGAGGTTTCATTCAGGGACGTTTCCCGGAGCCAATGACCTAATTATTTGCCTTCATTGCCAGCGAACACTCTAGTTGAGATGGCGTCGTAAGTTTGCTGACTCAGCTCGGTCACCATAATGGTTTCTGAAGAAAAATGGCAGTGTGCTGCCAGAGCATTTTCACCACTCCGGGAATGGGCGTAAAAAACCAACCGTACCTATTTAAAAAGCAAGTTGGAGGCAAGATGACTCAAGTGCGAATTTACTGACCTTAAGTTAAGTTCCGTGAACCCGACCTTTGTCTTTCGAATTCCCCTGTCTAGTCTTGGGCAACCTGGCAGTATCACAGCCTTTGTGTTTCCTTAGGATAGGATAGCAGCTACGCACCGAAAGGGTGTTGCAGCTAGACGATTTTTTTGCGTGCATTTGTGAGTTACAAGTTAGTGCCTATGACATGCGGATATCATCATAACTTAGCAAACCCCTTCGTGAGATGGAATCTGGATTTGTTCTCAAGGCGCGGATTCCCGTTTCGAACGGGGCCATGGGGCACACTGGAGGATTAAGTGAACGATTAAAACAAACATGATTGTTTGCAACGTTCCGAACCGTTTCGTGTGGCAACTTCAAGTCATGACACTTGTACTCATGCCTATGCACGCTCACGAGTTAAAAATGTTATGTTGCCGGTCTTGACCTCAAATTCAAACTGGTATCAAACTGTCCCGGTTGAAGGTGTTTTGTTGAAAGCTGCGTGGATTTTTTCATAAAGGAAACTACTCACAGGCTGCTGAAAACTCTTTGACAGCCCACGACCGGTTTCGCCCCTCTGCTTTGGGCTCATCAGGTAGGCGCAGTCCCCGAGTTTCCGTCAACCTTATGATCCACTTGAACCCAAATTGCATTGTTTTCGAGAAATACACTCATTTTTAACTGAATTTCTCGTCCATGATATTCTGAGAGATTCAGTCGAGTCTCCCG
>NW_008752484.1:0-2698 GCF_000715545.1 Opisthorchis viverrini | reverse complement strand
GTCATCCAGCTTCACGAAGGGCCTTTTGTTCACCGAGGCCAGCAAACTGTTCCTCGACGCAAAAGAATGGATACATTCTCCAATCCAGGTTGCTATTATACATTATAAAGCGCATAACGTTTTTATTGGACTTGCCGGTAAGGTCATATATAATTATTTTCTTTAACAAACCATTTTCTCTGCAATCCTTCCGCGTTCACTTTTTTACCAACCAATCCAGTTTTCAGATTATTTTTCATGTCATTGGATATCATCAGTTATTTTTATTTACATAGATTTGCACAAACTTATACTTTTCTTAAATAATGAAATATGTACACGTGCCCATGGCCTAAGTCGATGGCAACCCAAAAACGCAGTTTTCAAGGATTCCGTGAAACTTATGAAGGTAACCGAATTAAGCCTAATAAATAATTCGGTTGACCGGTTAACAAGGGCACTTCTCCCTCGCATTTCTATCCGTTGGTAGGGAATTTCCAGGAAAGCTTGTTGACCTCTCCTGATTAGGATTGAATGTAATGGGTTGGTGTAACTGGCATGGCACACGCACAGGATTTTGAAGCATACACTCAGGCTGCTTGGGGGTTCCTTGTCAAGTCAGCCGGGAGCCTCGACATAACTTCCGAATTAACTAGTTCACTCAATTGGTTAACATAGCGTGGTGAGCTTCAGTGATCGGTGACTGATATTCGGGGCCATTGCAGCATCCTCTATTGTACGAATATGCCGGGGGTATATTCTGCTGATTAGGGGTGTAAATTCAGGCAGATGGTAAACACAATATCCTTGGTTTCTGGAAGGGAAAAACACCACGGGCAAACACTTGGCTAACTTTCATATTCTTACCGAATAGTCGGGTGCCTATCCAGAACAATTTTGCCAGGCAACAAGCAAAATATACTACTTCTATCGAGAAATACACTCGTTTGTAATTCAATCTGGCTTTTACAAGAGACTCGAATATCGTGCCAACTGAATCATGCGGCGGCCTGTGCGCAGCACATTCAGTTGTAGAACATCATAAACAAGAGATTCAGTTGAGTTTCTCGTGAAAACCAAGTTGGTTTGCAAGTGAGTGTATTTCTCGAAAACAGTGCAATTTGGGTTCAAGTAGAACATAAAGTTGACGGAAACTCGGGGACTGCGCCTACCTGATGAGCCCAAAACAGACGGGCGAAACCGGTCGTGGGCTGTCGAAGGGTTTTCAGCATCCTTGTGAGTAGTTTCCTCTATGAAAATGAACTGCTTTTATTTTCGCAAATCTCTAAGAATATGGCTTGTGTCACTAGACTTGCTGAGGTTTCTTTCCCGTCTTTGAAATTATAGAATCCTAAATTTTGGATCCTGAATTTTAAATCAAATAATTGAACAATTAAATAGTTCCGCCGCGCTCATATAAAAAATTGAAAAGTTAAACAGTTCCGCAGCGGCAGTGTAATATTCGGTAAAACTCTATCTGTTTCTGCTCACACGAAAGATCAACTTGGGCGCTGATATCTGGAATTGCATTAACATTCCCTCGATGGTTACATTCACGGGTTTTTCACTGTACCGCACCCCTTTCAGCTCCGTCTGTTTCATTTGACCCCCCGGATGGTAAGCTATATGTCGGCAGCAAAGATGTGATCAAATGCGTTTTGACGGGCACCCAGACACCGCAAGGAACATTTACATTAACGGCGAAGCCTGACGATAAACTCCTCCTGTCTCTGGATAATACTCATGCTCAACAAATCAAGCCACCCGCTGGCTCTGACGTCTACAAGAAAACGGGAGAAACCCAAGTAACGTGCAGGTGGCAAGGAACGTCAGACGGCCCGGTGGAGGGCACACTGAAGGTCACGGTCTTAGGTGAGTTCCCCGATGTATATATGCAACATCTGGTTAAAGTCGTTTGTGACTAGGTAAACCAGGCACGTTCAAGAAGTGTTTAAAAACCTGCACAACGGATTTGTTTGCATTATCAGCAGTCCAATATTTGTCACCATTTTAGTCGAAATGGTTACAACAGGATTCTCCTCTAGTATGCAGGTAAAAAGCAGCACCTGGTGGTCGTTGGCTTGTTTGCTGAGCTGGGCAATTTGATTGCAAACATATCATCACCAATCGAGGTGACATCATCAGTGCGTTGTTGGGGAGCGTAGTGGCGGTGTGTAGCGATGGGTTGGTGGTTGTGCGTTTGGTAATGTTGTGCGTGTGTTAATATACGTGCTTCTAGCAGGGGATGGCCTTTGATCGCCATTAGTTGTCCGGTCGGGCGATTCCACCGGCTACTCCGTTGTCCTGTGCCCCGTTCGTCGATGCATACGTGACCTTTGGGCCTGGCATCCCTTGCCGTCATAACCTGGTCGATGCTGGAGTGACCTTTGTCCTTTTGAGTCCCGGCTTGTGACCTTTATTGATTTGTCTCCAAGGTGATCCTTGTTTCTTCGTTTGTGAATCCAATATTCGGGTCTCCTTGAGTTTTCCGGTTGAGATGTTGGTCGCAGCACCTGTTATTTTCTGCGCTTGTGGCTGCAAATGCAGCGATTTTTTGCTCAGAAAGGTGACCAGAACAGTGTTTGTGTGGTGGCAACACCACAGATCTTCTTCAGAGTCCGGATGCATCAAATGTCCTTACGCGTAGGCCGATGATTTTCAGAGCATTTCACCTCTCTAGTTTGACTCGCATGCACATGTGAGCATTAGGCAATAAATC
>NW_008752483.1:27924-34582 GCF_000715545.1 Opisthorchis viverrini | reverse complement strand
TTTATGTTTAATAACTGCAAGATACAACTTATAATGGGAAAATCGTTTTGTTGAGAACAGATTTGGTTTACCATTTTTTTTGTTTTTCCGATATATTCATAGCATATTTTGGTGAATTCCAGGACATTCCACCTGAGGATCGTAGGCGATTTGTTTCCGCAAGCACACAGCATGTCTCCCCGAGTGATTTCTCATGAGGTCAGCTGGGTAGATCGCCCGTTACCTTCATGGTTTGGCTGTGCACCGTGAAGTAAATATTCGTGATTTGATCCACGGTATTATGTGGCATTAATAATAACAATATTAATATTAATATTAATATTATGGCATTATGGAGAATACACCTCTCATGAAAAACTTGAGCGTCTAGTTAATAAGGTGAAATATATTGCACAGATATACATTTCAGTTCTAAGATTTCACTGACCACAGTTTTGCATTATTTCATATCATAATAGAAACCCGTCTTGGGTGTCGCTTAAGCTCTAGTTGGGCATTGAAATTTGTGTTTCTGTTGGTGCGTTTTGTGTTTCCTCTGATAAGGGCATCGGTATCGTTTTGCTATGCGTTTACAAAGCGTTTTTATGTGGGTGAACCTCTCCTGGGAAAATGTACTGGTTTCACCAATAAATAGAATGTCATTTAAAATGCTGTTTCGCGGTTTAGACGCCTTCGCATAATATTCGTCTATGTTCCAGACTTGTTGAGAGTTGTGGTTGTCAAACGAATACCTGGAGAATGCGTAACTGTTGCGTGCACAGGCTTACCATCTAAAATTATGCATATGGTAAAAGATAGAAGTAGTTCGATATCACTGACATTCCACTTTATTGTATGGCCTCCGATTAAAAGTTTTTAGCCCATTGGAAATTCGCATGCTTAATGCGAAACTTTGGTTCCAATAAATAAGCAACCGATNNNNAGAAAAGCGCTGTCACGTTGAAACTGATTCCACATGAAAATGTAAGCCAAAGTTGTAGGAAATTCAATGTTGTGGATGCAAACCATCCAATTTAGAAACTCGTCCAATGAGAATCATATTTGCTTCCTCATACTCAGGATGCCGTTGATCTGGCCCGTGTGCTGGAGCATGAGTATTTTTCTTCTTCAGGGATGCCAGACACGACATTTATGGTCCACTGAATTTTGTTAATGATCTACACGAATTGTCAACAAATATTTCTTCACCTGCACTGTAAGATTTGAACATTTTATGAAAATCATGTTCCCGTGCAATATATATGTTGGACGTCACAGCGTGCGGTAGATTAATCAAGATATAATAAGCAGTTATCATACTGGGGCATCCAGAATTTCAGTGCAACCTGTTGGAATAATGCTTGGCGTTTGCGGAACGCTTTTGAAATCTGTCTGCAAGCACTGATCACGGAAACCACGAGATCATGACTCCAACAGACTGACCGTCAGCCTTAACTCCCGGGCGTTCGCTTAATTCTGATGGGCGCGCCACTATCTCATTCATGTCAACCGGTATCAACATCTCAGACCTAATTCTTTACCAGACTTTGCCATCAATTGTATGGGCAAATTTCTAGGCGGGCGTATTTTCGTGATTCCTCAGCAATTATTTAATAATCCGCCTTCAAACTATGGGTTTGGCCATAATATGCTTGTCAAACATGTGATTATCATGACTCTGCACAATATGGCAAGCAGTTTCCGAAATACATGTTCACTCTGCTTGAGGTCGATGAATCCCCGAGACCCATTAACAGGAACAGATATATGTGAACCGCTTTCCTATAACATTTTTCAGCTGAAGATCGCTTACGGCAACGTGCTGTATTATTTTTAGCCAATATACTGCACACACGCTACGAAATTCGCAGTACTTTCGATTCGTGATGAATAGAGCGCTTGGGAAGCAAATCGAAAGCAGAGTCGCGAAATTCCGTCTATAATTGGGCACAAATCATGTTAAACATTTGCGCGTTTGAAACGCCAACAAAACGTTCATTATTATGGAACCGGTTACCCCGTTTCCGAAAATATGCGCACAACAGCGCACATCGGACCAACCTGTTCAGCGGTCTAGAGAGAAAACGCCTTTGTACAATTGCGTCAGCTGAACAAACAGCATCTCATTTGCGGGCCACGGCATCTGCTTGATTTTTTTAAAACAACGCGAGCCACTTTCAGCCACCCAGAACGGTGACCCAGACCGCATGTAAAACAGTGGCGTAACCAGTAAATCTGAAAAACTTCGCTGGCGTATTTGACGCTAACAAACAATCAACGTTCACTGATGAACGACTCTACTTTGAGATGTTGCTGCACAGGAGCAGCTAACGTCATATATAGTACAGATGTTGATTTGGCAGCATCGCATGTACATTTGATGAAGACACTTGTTTTCCAATAAAACTGGACTGCTTTTTATAGGTATTTTGTCTTTTGTCATGAGGGCGAACAGCCTCGAATTTCCACACTAGTTTCTCTGAAAACTAAGTTAAAAGTATATGGTTTGAGCTGTCATTTGCATAGTAGTATATGTTGCAAACTTCTTGGTAAATTACTCGAGCCATGCAGAACTTCTGTTATACTAGTACCAAATAAAACATTGAATCACCAGCTTAAAACACTGTCGAGCTTGTACTCGAAACTCAAATTATTTTATGTGTACGA
Source organism: Opisthorchis viverrini (assembly GCF_000715545.1). Classification (NCBI taxonomy): domain Eukaryota; kingdom Metazoa; phylum Platyhelminthes; class Trematoda; order Opisthorchiida; family Opisthorchiidae; genus Opisthorchis; species Opisthorchis viverrini. Next base: position 31,936 of record NW_008752483.1, on the reverse strand, counting down.
GTTCTCCCTTCGCCATGTACACCGCAGTAAATTAACATGTTCCTATGTTCTCATTTCCTTATTTACTGTGCTAAGCTAAACATTTACTGCGGAATCATTCTGAGACATTGCATATTATGGTAGAACACGCATACCGGATGTCACAACCTCCCTACGCTTCCCAGATTGCATCAACTAACGCTCACTGAGTATCTGTCATTCCTGGGCATAATCCGGAAACTCGACTTGGTGACGATTTTCAAATGGGACATAATGCACTAGAAGTGTTTGTGAAAGCATTGGTTACCAAAAACAAACGGGTGGTGCTCAACTAACCTGAACGTTTGCATCACATATCGAGCGCTTTTATTCTTTAGCGAGCAGGTTCGTGTGTCATTTACGTCATCAAGTCCGTCCACCCTCGGATATTCAAACAGAAATTTAACGCAATGTACGTAGTAAAGCCTCCTGCGTATGTTTCGCGGATTTTCCGCGTGCATTACGGGTGTCTCATCCATTGCCAACACAAGTTATCACCCCTTGTTTGAATACCAAATTGCAAAATTTGCTAAACAGACTGAAAATTGCATGAATTTTGCAATAAGCAAAAGCGATTCATTGGGTTGGCAACGATTTTGTTTGGCTCAGTATATTTTTAACCAAATGTTACAGCATGCCGAAACTAGTTAAATTGTGTGATATATCCATTCCAGGCTAAATCGTGATTCAGCTGTTAACCATCAAGTCTTTGGTTTCTTTGCTTGCCTCACACAGTTATGCCTCGAAAAAATTACCGTTTTCCACTTATATTCCTGAGAATATTTAACTGCATCACACGTGTCCTTATTAATCAGAGTGCTAACCACGATAGATGAGCAAACGACACGCGTATTCTTAGAGGCGGCCCACAGAGAAGTAACAGATTAGCCTGAGATGGAGCGGCGTCAGCTGACCTCGGCGGTCGCTCTGCTGAGAGTTTGGAACAACCTCAAGCGACAGTTTTCGAATTTGTACACTCAGACTGCTGCAAATCGTTAACACCCATTCCCAACTGTGAAACTGTTGTCACCGTGCACTCGTGAAGCTTGCACATTTTAAATGTGTACGGACACTATTATTACTTGTATCCCCAAACAAGCTTCTACAGTTCAAGGAAAACCCAAAAACACACAAGCCATCAAGGTTCGTAATTTGCGCCTCACTATCTTTACGCCACGCGATTATATAAATATTCCTATTTTACAAGCCTTTCGTCAGAGAAATTCATATCCTGACATACTACAATGCAACCACGAGATTTATCATGAGGTGAAGGTCACATACGTGAACTAAACACCGAAGTCTCTTCGAAATCACCGGTAAATAGCATCAAATTATGTGATTTGCCCGCGGTTTGAATGTTTTGGTTGGCAATCGATCGCGAGCTGGGAGCTTGTTGGAAAATTGCATGTTTAATGCGCATTATCGACCGGTACAATAAAAGACGTCATGTATGTGCGACCAATTGGTTTCACAAACTCACTATCTACTATGTTGAATTTGGCGAACAAGAAACACAAATATATCGAGATGGTTACCATCACACCTTAATGAGTTGCTGCCTTTCTGTCATTTGTAATCGAATCTTAAATAATTGGAATTCTAAGTGTTTTCATTTCTGTCATGGATTCCGCACAGAATTCTTATGGTCTACTTTATTCAAATGGTTATACAGATGGGTTCTTCAAAATATTTGTTCATCTACCTTGTCGGAAACAAACATTTTATGGAAAACACATTCTGCTGCATATATTGAACGCCATGGCATGAATTGTATTGATTAGGATTTACAGAGTAGCTTTCCTAACTGGGTATTCATAATTCAACTGCCTGCCGCGGAATGAATGACTTTACAATATAAGTGCAAGCACTGATCTCGGAAACGATCGGAATTTCGCATGGAAGTGCGATCCATCAATCTTCGACCTGTAACATAGCTAGATCAACGGATTTGGACCAAATGGTAAATGTATAATTTGCTGGATTTGGTTAGGCAAGATCCAAACTCACGATCTCCTAGAAGGAGCGCGGGTTATTTGGAAAAAAAAGATAGTTTGATGGACGACATTTGGAACAGTGTCGCAACTAGGTAGGTAGTGGTGGCTAACTTGTTTCAGTTGGAAGTATATCGAGTTAATTAGTCATTGATGCTATTCTGATCACGGATTTGGGTGAGATATGTTGCAGATATATCATATTCAGTTTCAAGATTCCACTGACCATAGTTGTGCGATACCAGAAAGAATACCGGACGGGGATTATAGGTCACCTCAAGCGTGACACAATTGCAAAATGGCTTATTGATTGAATAGAACTCATCTGCATTTGAAAACGGGAGTGTTTATGGCTGCGAGAGCGTGGGACCGAGTCTCTAAATAATATGCTGATTATTTACAGTCAGTCAACTTTATCTTCGAATTCACTTCTTTGACCAAGTGGATCTGCATTCTGTGATCCGTTTTGGCCGCACACAGAATGCCTGTGAGCGTGATTTTTCAGGTCAATCGTGTAGCGCGCCAATTGGCTTAGACAGTGGGGCTATGAAGGAGCCTTTCTTGCATGAATCCAAGGCATTAGGGAGAAGTTATGAAAATCTTGCTTCTCGGGAATAAACTAAGAAGCTAAGAAGAGTTTAAAAAAGTAATTCACCTCGGATGTGATTTGAAAGAAATTCTACCTCATTATTTTTTTCAAAAGTTGGCCCCTCTGTAATATTATTCTACTTCCAAAAATTGGACAACTTATGTGCGGTAATAAGCACCTAAAATTCTTATTCCATCTGGCGAATGCTTTACACTCCACGGACAAATGAGATAAATTCAATCACAAGGAGCCCATGACAGGCTTCGAGCCTTACCTTACCTCATTCGAGTGCACTTTGGGAAATTAAGTTTCGTAACGAGAACATCTTCATCGATCCAGCGTTGTATGCTTTCCACACGTAATTGTCTAATTTACCTTGTACCAGATGTTACAAGTTGGCCGAGGCAAGTGTCAGATAAATTCAGCAATGCTATTGTTCCGTCAGAGAACCGCCAAAGTTACTGTGCAGGCGTATCATCATTGTTGGAATCATCGGCACTCCTTTCTCTCGCGTAGCGTGAAGAGTTTAGATTCGCAGTAAGTGCGGTGAGAAATCCAACCAGGAGGGTTTGGGTGGGAAAGGCTTTTCCTCAATGCAATCCAATTGAACTGTCACGCCGATGCAATCCGCCAAATAGCATAAAGTGAATTGATCCATTTTTGGGTTTGATCTCGAAGATGTGGTTATGCAGTTTGATGTTCTTCAATTGCCAAGAACCCGTTGTTAAAACGCATTCGTTGTTTACGTTTACCAAATCCAACAGCAGTGGTTTCAGGGTTGCAGATACTTTGCTGCCTGCACACTACATAAACACACTTTTGCGCTGCGGCATATGCTTCACATTCGATTCTTGTCGCAATCGCCATTCAAAAAGCGACTTGCAATAAGAAACTCGGAATTCGTTCTGTAATTTGGCATAAGATTCGGCAGTTATCCACGTATTTTGGCGGTTTGCTTAAAGCAACATTTTGAGCTTATGTATAATACCTGAGGTAGCTCGCGCAAACAATCACAGTTACCTAAAATTTCTTCCGCGCGTCAGCTTTGCTCTAATGCTTAATAAGTGATAAAAACTAGCTTCGATGGTATGCAACATGCGACATTTTTTGGGCGTTTTTAGGTATTGTACGCGGTTCCGCTTTTGCGACAATAAGCGCGTTTAATCGGCGACAAAAGATTATCTTGTATTGAATAACACCAGACATACTCCGCTGAAACTTCCAACGATCTCGATGAATCTTCTGCGTCCTGTCATTTCAGCTGAATAAAATAGCGTCGCAGCACACAAACGCTAGCCAATTCTGGCATTGTTTGGTGATCTATCTATCCTCAAAAAAGTCACCTTCTGGCGGAAGTAGTATCGCGGTTTCGCGCCACAAGCTAATTGAAATATAACTGAGAAATTTCGAA
>NW_008752483.1:13695-26925 GCF_000715545.1 Opisthorchis viverrini | reverse complement strand
TAAATATATACTGAAAATCCAATCAGTTGTGTGTGAAGTTGAGCGGTAACGAGTGCGCCAGAATTCAATTTCAATATGATGTTTAAATTCGTTCTTACCTATGTATATATATATATATATATATATTTAAATAAGTATACACACAAGTCCATGAGATGCTGATCTACACAAACAATGACATCAAACATCAAAAGGAACTACGTAATTAATTGGTGTTTCAGTAGAATTTAACTGAATGATGAATATCACTTGTGACCGTTTCACAACTCCACAGGTATTGATTGCGTATTCCTTGCAGTTTGAAATGTATGGGATTGATCAACCATTGGGAGTACGTGAATACGTGGTTCGGTTAAGTATTAAGAGGATATGCTATTGAGCGCTGAAAACTTGGATGCGGTTTAGCAAGCTGTCGTAAGTTGTTTTGGTATGACCGCGTTGCATAAAAATTAATGAGCACTAATCTTACCTGTACTTTATTACTGCAAACGGAATAGCCGTTTCATTCAGGAAAGATCTAATTGGTTGTTTCCCACTCACCTTCAACAGTTGAAGTCTATTTTCAGTGTGTTTCAGTCCACCGGGGAGTTTATACTAGAGCGTAATAAGCGACCCGTGTTTTTCCTGCACAGGACAAGCCTGTTTGCATGAGTCCTCAACAGATGGGCAAAATCACACATTCATTAAATTTCATTTCATTTTCATTTTCACTTCATTAAATTCCATATTCTGCTCCGCGGGTGTTTTCTGAATGTTGGCCAGTAATTTTGTAGAACACACGTTCTAAGTCCCCAACAGTTTTTACTGCGCATACGCAAATTAGGATAATGAAATTTTGAATCGCTACGTCTCTTTTCAGGCCGATAGTGAGGAGAAATGGGCGTTTGAGAAGAAGACTGGAAAAATAGTCTATGAATGAGATAGAACATATTCTCGGATTTCTTATTGAAACGTTCACAATTCCGCCAAATCCGGAAAGCAATGTTTCAACTATGCGAGCAGCATGCCATCTTACTCAACTCGTGCACAACATGGCCCATGTGAATTTTCGCATAATTTAAATAGCTGCAGTTTTTGATCGGGAATCGCCTGCCTTACAAGTGATTCGCATTTGCTTTCATCTCACTAGGGTCAGAAAACAACGTGGCCACATTTTTCAAATTATATGGTACAAGCAATAATGCTTCGCACCTTCTTCTATAAGATTGTTGAGCGTTGTGGCGAGGTCCCGTTTCGCTCACGGTTCTGGGATGGCCATTTCCATCAAAGCTGATGGTGTCCTACAGTTTTTTGGAATACGGCCATGAATTTGCTGAAATAATAAATGCCCCAAACTGCTGCGTGTCCTTTGTTTGAGATGCCTCACATTTTGCAGCTATCAAAGTGAATTTTGAGAACGCCAACTCAAATTTCTTCGTTAATCCAGCGAGCCACTAGAAAGCGGTATCGTGGTCTCTGTTGGTGATAATGATGCTCAAGCAAGACAATCATTTCGTGATTGTGCATACTTGGTAGCCCAGCTGGGATAAAAAGATGGAACACTGTGGCTACACATTTACAGCAGCAAAAGCTTGGGTACATTTGCCCACAAGTCATTTACAAAATCGCCTTGAGCATCCTGCATTCAGCTACCCCTGGAGAGCATCAGAGGGAAACAAGTCAATAACTGGTAATACTCATGTAGACTGAAGGAGAAATTTAAGAACATGCCAACCCTAAAACCAGTAGTTAACAAAATAGGTGGCAATAAATAAACCAAGGAATATTAGAAAGCGACACAATGGTTCACAAAATTTTTCTTTTGTGGGAATGGAAGCGTCCCTCCGAGGAGGTTGATTCAAGTCATTTTCGACTGGCCGATCAAATTGAACGGACGTGTTGGGTGTCAGTCACGCTGTCAGTAAAAGCATAGATTCGCCACACGTTCAGATGAGCATGACCGCAAAACATGCACTGAACGCACAACAAAGGATGCCACCGAACCCGTTCCAAAAGGCAATACCATATGTCGCACTCAATGTATTCCAATACTTTATGGGCAGCAAGTCACATTGGCAGATAACCAATACTGTAGGCAACCAAAAGTGATTAATTATCACATGTCCCAATTTGCCGTTACATTTATTGATAGCCACAGGTTTTTTTCGGTATTTTGGACTAAGTTGTGTCATTCCAGATCCCTCTCGTGGTAGCTTAACGCCTCAGCTCTGGGCGCTCGAGCATCCAGCGAAAAATTTCTCTCTCCCAGCAAAATATTCCGAGCTTTAAATTCGTCAGTTTACTACATTGTCTGCGTCAGGCAACTTCAGGCAACTTGTACGTTTTCACAATGTTTACAAAATAATCCTTCCATTCCGGTGCATCTGTGTGAAACACGCCTTGAACGCGTTCTACAAAACGTCAGATCAAAGTATTATCACGATAATTTACTGCTTTTGGAAAACTGCTTTCGGGTTATTTCAGCCAAACAAACCCGAAGCTTGTTTCTTTCTGTCAACAGCAATGGAATGAAGCATTGTTATATTTCGTTTTTTTCAACGTCCATGAGTGTTTCATGGTAAAATGATAATGTGTTATTTAGACATGGATCACCATGAATTTTTGGTAAACTTCATCATTCAGGTACAAAGTTCTGAGCATTAGGATCACTCCATCCCTGTTTAGATTACTCATCCGTTTGAACAATGCGGCACAGCGAATTAAGTCCAGTTGCACATAAATCGATTCGTACTTTGGTAAATCGTTGTTCATCACGCAACTGAGATCTGCTTTAGGCAAACGGCAACCACGTCAGATTGCACGCACGCAACGCGCACACAAATAGCCTCAAAATATTCGCATATATGTTCTTCACATAAATTGTAATGTCATCCGAGAAACGGCACAACCTCCGTCGGATTGTGGTGCAGCTGCTTGTTTGGAGCCTTTGATTTCTCACAATAGATTTTAGAAGTGCACGCTCACACTTCACACGAGTGCCAGTGTGTTCGACAGATTTCATTTTGGCTATTGTGCCTACGTTAGCTCCCTTGATCAAGCGCTTTGTAACCACATCCATATAAGAATTGTCATGATGTGGATCTTGTTAACACTTCGTATTTTCGAAGGCAATTTTGTAATGCTAGCATAAGTTTGGTATAACTGGCGGGGCTTTCATCTAAATGACGCATGTTCTGTTGCATCATGGGGCCATAATTGCAATATTGCGTTTCCTTCTTTATTCTATCAGAATAAATGGGGCAATCGCTTTCATTTGCCTAAATGACTGTATTTGGAAACATGAAACTTTGCAAAATATCGGGAAAACAATGAATGACGTATTCCAAAAACTTTGCTAATAATATTCTACCTGCATTTGTGGACTCAACTATAGATATAGAGATGGATCCAAAAATACAATTCTCCATTTGATTGTGGTCCAGCTGTTTTGTTCGAAACCAGTGATTTGACGGGGCGAGATGGCTCGATTGGTTTGAGCGCAAATTTACTGACCAGAAGGTTCCTGGTTCGAGCCCGACCTCCGCTCATCGACATTCCCTGTCTAGACTTTGGGGAACTGGTTGTATCGCAGCCCTCGTGCTTCCTCGCGTGACTTGGCAGCTAGGCGCCGGAAGGGTGTTACAGCTGACTGGTTCTTGGTTTTTAGTGATTTTGAACCCCATGCTAATAAAGTCTATTGTCGCCTGCCTGGTTTATAGCGTTGCAAAAATGGGTTGAATGCAAGCTCAGTAAAATTGTGTGTTAAAAATAGTTATTTGTCGGTGAATTCAGGAACTATGATGTAAACTTAAACGTGTTCCCTATCGAAGTGCTTGTGTCTGGAAGAAAATATGGGGGAAGAAATTTCGGAGCTCGATGAAGACACTCCTCACTTTCAATTGAGTACAATATCCGGTGGCCGGTCACGCTAATGCCTTGCTGCTCAAGTCTGACGCGGAATGACCATCAAATAACTTCAAGCAATCCCGATCAAAGAAGGGTTATATTGAAAACATTATTGAATCACGGTTGAATGACAAGCAAAGGAATTAGGGCATTGTTCGATGACTTTGTGTATTACACTGGATCTGGCTTACAAAGAGACGTGAAATAACATTATTGTCTCTGATTTGTAAGCTAAAGTATTCGGAAGAGGGATGTAGGGCCTAGCGTTCACGTTTACCCGAACACAAATGTACGATCAACTGAGGCACTGAGCGCACTTTTTGTAGAGATAGCATACACGAGCCTTTCACCACCAAATATATCACGTCTTCCTCGTTTAATTTTCACACGTACAACCGACATACATTTTACGTAATATTTCTCCTGTTCATTCGTAATGAATTACTAACGGCGCTCGGCACCGCAGGTCGGAAATGCTATTCTCAATCATTTGCAAATATTATTTGGCAATATTGTCCATCAGTTTTGGCTCTATTGTTACGACGGACCCACTAATATTGCACAAATGCATATATATGGTTTTCACATGGCTTTAATGTATTATTCCGTGATAATAAACAGGTCAAACATTCTTTCTTAGTGAAACTTTAATTAGAATCGGAAATCCTATCAATAAAATGCTGGTCAGAATCATTATGGTAAAGTTCTTGAACATTGCTGATATTACCGGTAACTATTCCTGTTATTCTTGCTACATGCGATGCGAGATCATACAGCCACAATCGCCGCCCTAAGCGTCGCAGCGATTTTAAAGTGAGAAATATTTTTTTCCTCATCTTTGAGACGTTACGATTTGGGTGAGAAATGTTAGACACGGCCACTGATTTCTACCAGTGTTTTTCATTCCGGTGCACCATGGAAAAATATTCATGTTCAAAATAGAATGCAATAGATACAAAACTCGCATTCAGTAATGAGGGCTCTAAGCATTCTCCCGACTTCGGAATCTCCCTATGGATATCATCTATTGAATTACGTTTAAACGCTAAAAAGAAGATGTTTGAACGAATTCTTAGTCTGAATTTTTTGAGGTAAACACTGACGATACCATTGACCGTGCTCTGCTTAAAAATTGAAAAAGTTCCCCAGTCAACGTACGTTTTTAACCGCAAGGTACGCTTTTGAATATATCTCACGATATGCATAAACTCCAGGAATGCGTCCGGAAATTTCTGATTGTCGTCAAAATGCATATGCACTCTGCAGCGCAGGAGTCATAAAAAAGCAGCTCCAAATTTTTTAGTATTATAGCTCATCTGTTCGGTTGATTTTTGCTTCGCTTGTCTCACTAAACTAAGGAAAGCTCGAGGCTCAACAAACTAAGCCCCTCTGAGGTAACACTAAGTATTGAATGCCGAAAAAGCTATTTTCTCAACTACACCCTGATAGTTGTAGAGTAGCGGGCTTTCACACATTAAGATCCAAAGTCAAAGATATTGCGCAGAAGAAACCTGTTTCGCCAAAGAAATGCAAAATTCCCTTCGACGGTTCTGCCCTTATTTAACAAACAGCAATAATCCCACATGGGCAAAACGGATGAGATATTTGTAGCCGCAGAATCATTATTCACATAGGACCAAAGCAGATTTTTCCTAACGTGTAATCTCACAAAGCGGTTACCTCTGAAATATAGAAGAAAGCTAGTTTCTGAGAGATACACTCGTCTGCAAATCAATTTGGTTTTCACGGGAGACTCAAATGAATCTCTCGTTTATGATGTTCTCGGGGACTGCGCCTACCTGATGAGCCCCAAGAAGGGCGAAACCGGTCGTTGGCTGTCAAAGAGTATTAAGCAAAAGTGTGAGTAGGTTCCTTTGTGAAAACTAGTTTCTCTTTATATATTTGATAAATTTTTTGAACAGTGCACGCAATACGGCTTACTCTAGAACGATTATTCAATCATTTTTGTTGTCGATAGCAGGCCAAATCAAAGAAGCAATACGGACTCCCGTGAGTTTTGCTAGCAACTATTTGCACTGGAGCTATATTTCGCATTCATGGCTGAGATATTTTCCAACAACGACGAGGAGATCGTCTACTTAATGGAAAATGAATTTAGAAAGTCAGTTCATGTCGCAAAAGCATGATGTTTTCCTGGCCAACATGTTTGAGAATTACAGTCTTTTCAAATAGAAAAATGAATATAATTCGACGAATGGTTTAAGCATTTCGTTTATACGAATTCAAGAGGTTCGCAACAGATAAAAGCGGAAAGTATACTGAAAAGGGCCTTTAAACCATGGGTTCGTTTCCAGTTCTGTTCTTAAGAAGTTATGCAAAACTAACGACAAACTAAGGCTCAATTTCTTATTATGGAATGTTTTATCCTGCGAAACCTAATGACGTACGTAGGCAAACTTATGACGACAAACACAGCTCACCGAATTCAATTCAATTTATTTTTTTAATTATTCAATATTTAGTATTTTTTTAGTTTTTGTTATTCTTTTCATGTGAACTTTATTTATTGGAACTTTAGTCATTTCTTTCTTTATTTTATTTTATATTTCACTCATATTAGGTGGCCATTCTAACTCGCACATGCCTATCTATTTTGTGGCTGCGCCAATAGTTTTTGAGAGTAAAGCTTATATGCCAAGTGCCAAACGTTTTAGTTTTCTCAAACACTCCAACGCATATATTTTGAGGCATCTTTTTTGAAAAGGTGATTCTCTATATACGCCCTCATCCGGATGTTTGCAACGCTGATTCGGAGGATATCGGTGCCATTTTTTTATTCAAAAAATACATCCTGAATTTTGGTGAGCGTATATACCGTTCGATATTTTCTTCCTTCATCTACGTTTCACTACGCATAAATCTACGTGTTAATTACATGCGGATATAACGCTTCGAAATATTTCCGCAGTCTAGGATTCCCGCCAGGATCAGAGGTTTCCTTGTGCACACTTCCTGTGAGGATATTTTTCCAGCACCACACCGAACACGTTTTCGTAATGTCACTCCCCCAGGTATAAATTACACGCAGATTTGGTAATATTTTATATACTCAATCCCAACGATTTACCAGTGACATTCCGCACCACAACAATTGGGAGAGTATTTCCTCGTTGTTGAGGAATTTTATTTAGTGTATTTTCATTTTGTTCGAGCCTCGTTCTCAACGATCTTGACCGCAACTCTTTCCAGAACCATTGAAAGTGCTTCCATATTTCCTAAGAATAACGTAAGAAAGTTATTTGGGAATGCCAGATAGCAGCAAATGATTTTTGCGAGAAGTCATCAAGAATTTCACTAAAAGACTCATATCCGTTATAGTAATCAAGCGGACACTTCAGCATCTATGATTCAACTACACCTCTACTGTTCATTTAGATTGGAAGAATCCACTTTGAAATTCCTCGTCAAAAATACCGCATGGCGTTTGTAAACCTTGCTTCATCCTCATAGCGGGCTCTGTTCCCCTTATTCCAAGCATGGTATTTTGGCATAAACCTTTTTATCGATGCATGTCTAACACAATTCTAAGGAAGCCAATTACAGGGCGCTACTAAGATAATACCGAATGGCGTATTAACTGGCAGAGCTGGTGTAATTTTCACAAGCAACTTATGATTAGTTTCTTAGTTCAAATCAATTTCACCGTAGACTACGCAAACCGAGGTTTATATCTCTGTGAATTGGGAATTGCCTCAAATATTCAGAATTCAAAGCATTGGGCGAGCTCCTTAGTTTGCTCAAACGCAAGGGACCATACTAAGCATTTAGTACATTGAACACATCTTCCCACCCTAGAAGGTGCAATAAACATACGGTGGCGGAATAGTCAACATATTCCTGAAAACCGTGTTGATGATGAAATATCCGTATATCCCTTCAAGTACACCGGAGCTTTTTCTACAAAATTATGTGGCTTCGCTGATTGCGCGTTATGCACGAAGCGCAAAGTTTATCATTCATCAAAAATTGTACCCATTTCTTCTGTGACCACCAGACCGTTTTGAAAGACGCCTTTTTTAATTCACCAAATGAAATGTGGCCCCTTACGTACGCTCAGCTACACATTTGTTGTCACTTCCTGGTTATTCAACACACTCACATATGTATCGTAGTTAAGATTGCTCCCTTATGCAGTAGTTGATGGTGTGTGTTATATTAGGGTCGAATTTTAGGGAAAGTGTCAAATGAGAGACTTCGGCAATACCCGATTTTAATTTCCGGAGTTAGATATTGTTCGACTCAAACTCATTTGATGAGTAATTATTCATCTATTACAAGGTTTTCTGTTGCCTCCAAATTAGCGATCGCTTGCAGCTAAATTTGTTCACTTCCATCACAATTCACGTAACCCAAGATTATTTATTTTACAACGATAACAGCTCACTGTTCAACGTTACTTTGCTGGTCGCTGACAGTTTGCACGGCTTCATCTCATGCACAACCATACACGAGGTAAACAATAACGATTGCGAGGTACTCTTGAAAAGTCGACTTACCTGAACTCTCAATACTAAGCAAAAGTGTTGCGGTGACAATAACGACTATGATTTTCATTGCTGTGACGTTCGCGAATAAATGACCCATCACATTTTCCTCATTATTTATACACATTCTGTTCGCAGTTCATATCGCTAGGCGTAAACCAAAGCCTGTCAAATTCAGTCATCAAAACGCAAACCAGTTGTGCGTGCCTCGGCCCGTTCATTGCGTAATCTCTCACGCGATTCTTGCGTGATTCACAAAATCATCCGCTTGAAGTAATTTCCTTGTGATTTAAGCTAAACTACGTAAAGCCGACAACTACTGACAATGTGTGCTTGCATCATCGGTACACTCTTGCGCAGTTAATATCCTTGACTGTACATGCATTGCACAGCAGCATATTTCAACTATTGATCGTTTTGTATTCAATGAGTAAATACTGATAGAAACACACGCCTGACCCGCAAATGCGCGTTCTTGTAACTTTGCAGGTTTTACAGGACACTAGAAAATCCTGACCAAGTCCAACGGAAAATAATAAACAATGAGTAAAGTGGACTGACCTTTATAACAAAGTGTTGCCGATCAATCATTGTTCCCGGAAATTCGTTGGCGTTATCAAACAAATTGAAAAATCTCCAGTTATGTTTGGTTTAACTTACCTGAATCAAATATCCTTTTTACCACAAGCAAAATGTCCGAGTAAAACGTGCCAAAAAGAACGCAACCATGAGCGTGTTATGCTTGTTGCATTCCTGTACATTCGGGCAGTCGTCTGCGAAAATTAACCCACATTCATTTGTTCCACGTAATTGGTCTTCAGATCTCCTAGTGGACTAAACTATGACCGATCTAACTAGGAGAATTTTTCGGCAGCTGTTTAATGCTTAAGGTTTCATGCGGTTTCATGCAAATTGTCAATGAAATCGAGGAGTTTAGTAAACAATGTTGATCTCCTAGCACAATTTCTGATTTGCGAGCCATCTCATGTTCACGCTCTTTTGTATGGAAACCATCAGAACTAAAATATTACGGCGTAGAGGGAGCAAACCATCCATGTGATAAGTAAGGTTAATTAAATTTTAGTCGTTCCTTAGAATAAACGGTACCAAAATAACGCCCGTGCTCATAGGTTGCTTGGGTTCCCTGGCAAAAAAACTCGGAGTATCCTTCGCAAACAAAGACAAGTGGGCAAACATTACATGTGGTTCACAAAAGCGATACTGATAGTTGCGGCAGTCTTCTTCAATAACAATAGAATGATGAGGTTATTGAAGTTCCATCGTTGATTGAAAACTCATACCAACGGGGCCGAATTTTCGACCGCATAGGTAATTCAGCATACCCTTAGGTGTTTTTGCGCGATTGTGACTGTGTAACCAACACCCCTGAAACACTAATACGACAACCAGATGATTATATTTGAAACCGCCCAAGCTACTCTTTACGTTGAGTCCAATGAGCGCTTTGTTCAACATACACTTCTTTACTGGCTCCTTTCGCGAAGTTCACGAGCGATCTGTCACCAAGACAAAAATTTTCTCCAGGACGCTACAAGGATCAAAATTCCCAAACCCAACATTGATTTAGGTGAGTCACGGAGTTCACACTGAAAGTGGGAAAGTTTTATGCAGCGACAAAACACCATGCAATAAGTATTGTATTGCTTTATGCCACCATTTGGCACTTACGAACATGTCTATTACAAACAAGCAAATTCGTGTTGTTAATCTCACTGCAGTGATTGTAGCCGTCTCACTATTCGAGTGTAATTCTCACTACCCATCGGTCTACACATAAATAGTCCCTAAGGCTACCTGAGTATTTTTTCCCAAAACGTAGAGATCTCATGGCTCGCTTGAGGCTATCATGTATTTTACAGAAAGTTGTATGAGGGGCTGTTGGTTAGCAAAAATAAAAGGCGACATTCGGCACCACAATAAAAGCTTTTGAAAGAATTCTCTATCTGCACTGCCGACTGACTTACTACTGGCTTACTTGCGATTGAGATTCGTGAGTCCCTTATTTGACACAGAACATTGAGGCCCTGGATGATTAAGGTAGGCGGTTTACGCATACAAATGCATCTGGTAGAAAAAAAATTGTGATTTGAAACCGAAAACCTCAGTAACTATACGACCTGTCATTTTCCTGCATTAGCTCGTGACACATAAATGTTGGGTGGAGATTAGGCGGATCCGTGTGCAGAAATGCGCAACCGTTTGAGGAATCATGAATAACGCCAAGCGCGCATCGGTCCTTAATGCTCCAGGAGTCTACTGCTTTAATTAACAGGCTGCGGTAAGACTCGCCTCCGGAAACGCGTCATGTTTGGTCTGATATTTTTTGACATCTTATCACCATATAGCCAAGTAATCCTGTGTCCCACAAAGTGCGACCGCGCGACGTAATTTTTTTCAAAAAGTTACATATTTTATGCACCTAGAACTGCCTCATCAGCAAAATCACCAAAGAAACACATTGTACTAACTAAATAATCATTATGCATTTAGCTCTTAAATAAGTAGGTGCCTCTTGATTTGAAGCTGATTTATTCATCGGAACGTTCACTAGATTTGCGGTATCGACCCGAAAAGTAACTTGGCTGATTACCTTCTATCTGGCAAAATAATCTTCACAGCCTTCAGCTCGCGTGCTTCTTGGCGAACTAAGCAACATGACTCATGTACTGCAAGAAATGGTGCGTTTGTGGCAACATATTTTCCTTCTTACGAGACGCATAATAAATGCTTGTTTACAGCAACAGTCGTGGTCATATTAAATGCAATTGGTTAAATGCTGCATAAAATAATTTGCGCTATCCGCCGCAGAGAACGGCACATATGTGACAGTATTATGTTTGATGACATTTAACGAAAGTCAAAATGGTTGCCGGGTGTCAGGTTTACGAAGACGCAAAATCTGGGAAAATATCAGGTATCCTCAAATGCAATTAGCCATTTTGTTTGGAGGGCAAAACGCTCATCGACATCCTCTGAAGTAAATAGTAAGTCATATATGTGGTTAATTTGTAGGCATGCGCAATTTTAACTGGAACGGATTGTGGAAGTATTTGCCAGTCACCATAAATCTGGTTGAGCGGGATGTCGAAAGAACTATCAACATCAGCGAATAAAGCACGTTTATCACAAATCAAACCCGTATCCGTTTGTGTAGGATCACAGACGAAGTTTACATTTTCGAGGAGTAGCGCATTCAAACAAATTTACACAGCGATTGATTACTGTGCAGAAAACTAGTAAATCGTATTTGCGTAAACGTTTCTTGATAGCCATCCGCAACCCAAAGTATTTAAACCTTATTATAATGTTCGCAATATACAAATAAAACAACTGCGCGTATTTTGGTTGTTCCCAAAATTGTTTTTCGTGTCCTCGTAAATGAATCCTTGATTTATTTGAGTAGACGCACAAACACGTGCTTGGTCAAAGAGTGCAGAATCGTCCAAAACCTCCTGGATCTTTCTCATGGTCATCAAATTTTGCGCTCATTGCTTTCGTGCTCCATCCTGCAGAACACAAATGGAATGGTCCAACAATCAGTAGTTTCTACTTGTCACCTTGGTGGCAAATACATTGGAAAACCACATATTTACTTGCGTTAATTTACGCCTGGCCCAACTCTGCATGCAGCTTAGAATAACCAGAATATTAAATCTTTCTAGAAACTGTGCAAGCACTTTCTGAAAAAGACTATTTCATCCGGCGACTTAATTGAAAACAAGGCGACTTTGTTGTTTTTCCAGGAAGACACATGCAGCAAACCTGAAAATAAAGTAAACAGCCATGTGTCATTAGAAGAACATTCGCAATCGGATGGCGTACAGTGACAAAAAACTGCTGGTGGCATTATATTTAAACCCACTCAAAGTACGAATTCAGCATGCCCCTAGGAGAAACCAATGTCTCAACTAACTAAGACGTTGAAGTTAATTACAGAGGAAAGAATCGAGTATGACACACTTCAATGAACTCAGTCCAAATCTATCCTCAAATAAAATCAACAGCTCATGTATATTTGGGTATAGTATTTTGTATTTTCTCACCACTGAAATACAAAACTTAACTGTAGTGCAACAATCATATTTCTGCAGGTAGTCCAGCGTCTCTAAACCCTGTGAGAACTGCCGATTTTCTGCCGTCCGTTCAATATGGATCCAAACCACATCTTGTGCATTACAGAGTAAAATATAATTACGAAACGGTGAATGTTCGTTTTTGAAGGCTTGTTTTAATAGAATCTAATACCTTTATGAAAAACAGCTTTACAAAACAAGAAAAATTAGTAACGGCATGTGATGTGAAGATGCACGTCGCTCGGTAAAAATGGTTACACCGCACCGTAACAGAACGCCAAAAACTACAGCTTGGAAGAAATTAAATATTAATTCTGAGGACCAAGCTAGAATTCTATCTATGGGGTATGGTGTTGTATTGAATATGAGCTAAGTTTATTTGGTTTCGCAAAGTTGGGCGGTCCGCGTGTTCTTCTCTTCGTGGAGGCTCAAGGTGGGTGATAACATAGCTCATGGTACGTTTCTTTCCTATTGTCTTGCCAAAATAGTCACGCAAAAATGGAGATACAGGCATGGGCAGTACAAAGGATGCTAAAATTACTGCTCTAGTGATTTTAATTTGGCATTTTGCGTTATCCGGTGGTGCTGAGTAGTCCGATCAAAATTTACATTCATCACACTAAACACCACACTGGATGCCATGGCAGGACATTGCAACAGCCAGATTACCCTCCCCAGTATTTTGTACGGTATTTGAAAAGTCAAACTCAAATGCAGGAAGCTGAGTGAAAGCTGTGGAACTTTTC
>NW_008752483.1:1333-11098 GCF_000715545.1 Opisthorchis viverrini | reverse complement strand
CGCAATGCCCGGCCCCGAAGCTGAGGTTGCTACCTTTATAATTTGTGAATATTAGAACGTGGAGATTTTTTTGTGGTTTGCAATTTTCACAGCACAACCCGTGAAATCAGTTCTTTCTAAATGTATAAAGTATCATGATGTATGTTTGGCTGCTAAATCCCGCAGGATGCCGCAATTCAAAAAACATATTTTGCTTTTTATTGTACCTCTTCGCAAGTCGTGAGGAACTTCTATGCATCAAACTTTTTGAATAATTTCGTTGAAATATCAAACAGGAGCATTGGATTGGACAAGAAAGAATAGATTAGCATAATTTTCTAAACCCGAATCACTAAAGTAATTGTGCAAAGCAGCCAAACATTTGCATGTGTAGAATCATAATTTGGTTGCACTGGTTACAATCAAGTTAAAGTATGAAAAACCATGAATGATACTTCCATCATTGCTGCGACGCGTGATCATGGCGCATGAGACCGATTAGACGATGCATGCATCGGGTTTAGCAAACAGGGTGTGCTCCTGAAGTATTCAAGCATCTGTACACACATCTACATAGGCAAAACTGAAGTGAGTCCATAAAAATCACCCGTATCATTTCTGTTCCCAGTTTCCAATAGCACTACGAAACTCGTAGTGATAAACATTCTAAATGTGGTCACCGCAATCTTCGCGTAATAGACCAGGAGACTCCACATGATAAGCAATATAATACCTGGATCATAGGCACAGTCTCAGCTTCTCACCGTCTATATAAATATGTATATATATATATATACATGTATATACGCAGATGCATATTTTATAGGATTTGTCAACTGTCTACTTCATGTGGCAATATTGCAATGGATATTACTTCTACTGCGTCGATCAGACTGTGTTCAATGTGGGGATATATTATTGCCTAATTAATCATCGGCGTTGCATATACTTTGATTAGCAGTTGCGGTATTCATTGTCGTCGAAAAAATCATCATTTTGCTTGCCGCCAAAAATGCCGCCTATTGGTCGATCCATTTTATAGCATCCGGTGATTCACGTCCCCACGGTACACCGTGCAATATTCTCCTTATCAATTGTAAAATTCCCTTCTCATTTTTTTTCTGTGTTTCCACCGGCGTTTTTGTGCACTGCACGATTTATGGGCATACGCGACAGCAACACTTCTACATACAAATTGGAAAACGTTCCCAATGGGAATGGTGCATGTCTGGTGCGGCATTCAACGGGGAACTACTTTCGGGCACACAAGTCTTTAGGTATACAGATTTGCTGTTCGATTTATTGAGCGGTGTGAAATTAGGAGCTCATGGCTTTCGAAGGAGCGTCTTTACCATATGGATCAGTCAGCCAAATGGATCAGTCCCAGAAAACTTTTGGGACATTCTACCTGAATACCTGCGTATCATAGAATGCGCAGACTTAAGAACGTGGTGAGACAAACCTTTCCATAGAAGATCTCTTGCAGTTCAGATGGATGTGATCAACAGAATAAAGCTTTCATTATATTCACACAATACGGCTTTTCAATAACCAGGGGACTCCCCATAGTTCATTAACTCTCGTTCCTTCGAAATACTGCTTGCCACTCTGGAAAGCTGCATGTTGAAACTTGTTTTTCACTTCTTGCTCGAAATAATTGCGTTGAATGTCAGTTTTTCAACTATCATACGACTTACCCTATTAAGAAACAAGAACGCAACGAATCAATAATCCATTGACTAGGAAACGCGAAACCTCATGCGTGATTCTCTTTGAAGGATATTTCCGTGGTCAGCTCGGGTGTGCTGAAAATCAGCGTGTATTCGTATGTCGGTTGCATCCCATCCGTCCGTCGATTTCCAGGTATCATTTTTGTGGGCCCGCTTAGAAAGACTTCACACAGGTCAGTAGATTAATTTTTCCAAAGAAAGTTATCTTTTAACATCCATCATGTATTCCTGGTTTGTGTGGGCAGGCAGGCGGGTGCAACGCTCAGTGCTGTTGAAAATAGGGGTACAGCATATGCAGTCATAAATAACGCACCTGGCTGCCGACGCCTAATCGAGCTTGGTACATTATGGCTCAAATTATCAACTACAATTTGGCCATAATATGGTTTAGAGTGGATGGGATATTGAAACCTCAAACATTGATTGACGTTTGAACTTTACTGTATGGTAAGCAAGAATGCGTGATTCCCAGAAGGCTATCGTTGCCCTATGAAAAACCTACGGAATAGCGGATGGTTTAGAGTGGATGGGATATTGAAACCTCAAAAGCACATTGACGTTTGAACTTTACTGTATGGTAAGCAAGAATGCGTGATTCCCAGAAGGCTATCGTTGCCCTATGAAAAACCTACGTGAGGAATAGCGGAGGCCGTTTGGCCAAATGGTGCCCCCCCAGTGGCGTGCTGTGCAAAAACCAAATTGTCATCAGCTACCGCTGGCGTGGACCAGTAAATGACTGACGGTCGTCTTGGAATACACTTTTGCATTCGAAACACGCGCTCATCCCGACTTGTGTTTTTCGCACGTTTTCTCGGGGCCGCGTAAAGTGCAGACAAATCGCTTGGCTACAGAAAGATTAGTTGATATGGATTGTAGACGAACCTACATGAATCGTCTTTAAGAGTCACTTCCAATGCTCCCCCAACCAGACCTGAACGCAAACAGTGACGAGATTACCATCCGTTGGCATATCGCTCGGAATTTATCTTTGGCATGACACCCCCGGGCGCCTTCCAACACTGGATATCATACCGAACCGTGGAGGCCCTTCAATCTAGGAGAAATTTTCCAGCAATACCGGAATATAAATGTATGCGAAGAATTATCAGACTTCAAGTATAGATGAGCGTGTAGACTTGCCGAGAACTGCGGTGGACAGAGAAAGCCAAGGAGATAGGAGAGATTCGGAAAGCCTGTAGGGCTCGAAAGATTTTTCGATTGTCCGAGCGATGGATCCCTGTAAATCACCTGTAAGAGTATCAAGCATAGGAAGAGGGTGATCAACCCAAATATTGGGTCAAAAATTTTGACCAATAGTTTTCATGGCCAGCCGGCACCTATCTGGAACCCGCAGGTGGCGTAGAACCCCGGAATATGAACGCAAAAACGGCTACGCCCACAAAGATTGATGATTGTATAGTTTTTCTTGAGCAGCACCGAACCTCCGTTACGTATATACTCCCACCCGTACTTTTTTTCAAAAAAGCGGTGTGAACTTTTAACACAGCGCATTTCTGATATTTTCGCGTGTATTTGGAAAAAGCAGTCTGTGCCAATGAACTAGAAAGAGGTTGGTAACAGTGCCCATTTTCAAAAGGGGGCTCGTAGTGTGTGTTGCAAAAGGATCAGCTTGACCCACAACGTAATGGGATTGTGGGTGTTAATTGTGCTCCGTCTCCTTACGGTGGCTCATGGGACACTGACTGGATAGCATCAAGTGAGATTCCGGGCTGGTAGGTTTTGCGTAGACGAAATGTTTGCATTTCCTCAAGAGCGAGAACAACGCCACACATATAAGCGACTCTCAATTCATGTGTCCTTGGATTTACAATGTGCTGTTGACTCAGCGGACCGGCCTGTTCTACTTTACACACTTAGCCACCAAGAATGCGACGGACGTTCCGCAGAGCCCAGGTATTCTAATAGTCCGTTTCCTTCTGGGATATGCAGACTACATCGTTCTCATGTTGGAAGCGGAGGAGAATGTGCAAGTACTGTTGGATGAACTGATCACGTTTCTCAGATCACGTTTTCTCAGAACCATATCTCGTGTGATTTGTGTCAGCGAATGCGTAAGGTGGCAATTAGAAAGTGCTTTACCTGTTGTGCAACAGGTAGCTTTATTGAATAACGCGTCCTGCACCAGAAGCTGTGCTGCTTAGGACATGTGCTGCGTACACCGGCCCATCGCTTGTCGAAGAGAGTAATATTTTCCACGCCCAAATCCGAGTGACGTAAACAGAAAAATGGTCAAACCTTGACTCGGCTGAGGAGTATGAAATGAACAGGGAACAGCTTAGGGCGGTCGGTATTATCCGTGTAATCCTCATCGCGCCTGGGTGGAGACAGGAAACTATTTAGCTGTCAACCGATTTCAGAACGTTCTTGTTGTCAGTTTCTATCAAGATTGCCTGAGTGGATGACAAGAGGTGTGTCCTATACGTTGAATACAAATAACTGGAGAAGGAACGCGATATCGATTCGAGAACTACAACCCACTAAACGTTGTTAGTGATGAGACATTGGCATTACACGTCACCGGTGTTCAAGTTAACCTGTAAACGTTCCAATCTCCCGCGTGGGGAACACCATGTCGAACGAATTATGGAAACAGTGAATGGATATAAATTGTTTCGCTTTGAATCCTGGACTGCGCTGGCTCAAAATATGCCCATATAAGCCAGGTCGATAAACACCCTTTTCCCGGTGAACAGTATTACCAGCTTTGTAGCAAATTGTGAGAAAAATGAGTTACGTTCCGTCCGTTAAGGTCAGAAGATCCGTTGCCACACTCTTGTGAGCTTTGCACGCGTGTATTTGGTTGGCCATCGTTGACAAGGAATATAAATTTTAAAAAATCATGAGACTAGTTTACCAAATTGTTATGATGCTCAACATCTGAATAACCGAATGTTGTCGCTTTGAATTAAATCTCAAAAATCTCAACTGATAAAAGTTTTTCAACATAATGCTGATTTCGTGTGCACAGCACTCGATCCTCTGGTAATACAAACATATCATGTTCTTAAAGACGCCCTCGTGTGAGACGTTTGATTATTCTTTGACCATAACTCAGCTGATGGATTTCCTGGTGAATTACGTTCCCGAACATTATATGGGGAGGTGCTCTTGCCATGCAAAGCTCGTCCTTCAGGACCAACGCGCTCAGGTTCTGAACCTGTTCTCTGAAACAGACCGTATTATACCTAATTCAAGCAACAATAGGTAAAGTAACTCTGATATGTGCTGCCAACGCACATCGCCGAGGACCAATGTCAACGCCTTTTAGGTGGCCTTACTGAATACACGATCTCCAAGTTATCGTCTAATGGCTTGCTCAAATTGTGACCGACAACTATAGGCCTAACGAAGTAAGAAGCTAAAGGTTTCTAATGCCGGTGTGCTTGTCTATCCGATGATCAGGTGGTTATAGCTCACCGCATCCAAAGTACTTCAGTGGACGAATAGCACCAAGGACAATTGCCTCGGCGCTGATGATAGTTGTCAGCACATACTTAAAGAATAGGTTCCACCAAACTCTGTTTTAGGCAAACATTTTAAAATTTCTAACTTTATTATGCACAGCTTCTTGTAGACTGCAGAATAATGTCACGTGCATTCATTCACCTGAACTAACGGTATATACAGTCATCTGGTTTATGAAAGTGAACAGAACAAGTGCTAACCTGAGACATCTACGGCGTCAGAATGGTTTATCCCTGATTCTGAATGGACGTGTGTTTCAAGCTAGAGTTCGGGCTGCTTTGTTGTATGGGTGTGAGACTTGCCTATTCGTGCAGTGGAACTGAGACGCCTTGAGGTTGTCCTCTCAGAACCATAGCTCGTGGTATCCCGACGTGACTACTTGGCTCCCAATTCAGACACACCAAGCAGTGGTAAGAATTGAATGTTCTGCACTTTGCTCTGTCCCAAAATGGCGGATTTGAATGACCCTCCTGCGAGCCAATGACTCAATATTCTGGCCCATCAGGTTACCGAGTTCGGCCGAACCAGCTGGCTTGGGGAGCAGGCAAATACTCTCCCACTCTTTTTGCGGCTGCACCTTGCAAGCATCATTTCTGTAGCACTAAGCTCCCGATATTCCGGCGGCGATCGTTTTCAACCGCTGAAAGACCAAATTGTGCCGTTTATTTCACTGACCTTTTCTAAACAATGCTTATTCTGACGAAGAGAGCATTACTGCTTCCATGAGAACGGACATGCTGTTCACTTGGAGAAATCACCCCGCTGCTCTCACATTTTTCTTGTAGGGGAGGGGGCGACTTCACTAAGTGACCGCCGCGTGACAAGTCAACTCGTATAACAAAGTTCGCATGCTATTTTGAATGCTCAACTTCGGAGTTCCTTGCGTGGTTTCACCCTGCAGCATCGAGTTCCTACTATTTCTGCCCACAAGATCATTGTAGAACGCAAACGCAACCACCAGTTTACGTTGATAGCCTCAGCTTGGGTGCAAGTCATCCGGAACACTTGGTAATTCGTATGTAAAACCCTGAAATTAGGATATAACTCATTTTTGTGGGCGAAATTTCAGTTTTTTGGATACTGGAATACATCATATTCTAGTTGTAGGTCAGGGTGGCTTGTGTACTTTGAAGGTATGCTTTCTATGCCATGGAATGTCAAAAAAGAAACTTGTGATCCTACGTCCATGTTAAGTTGAGAAAATTTTTGAAAAGCACATCTCGTAATCATTTATGAGAAGTCCTTAATTTGAAACTTACCCGAATAATGACCTTCTGTTTGTAGGCACTGCACTTAGGACTAATGACACCGTTTGTTGTTGCATCTGTTTAGCGGGCAACATCTGCTCGTCACAGGGATCTAACATCGTCAGTTTTACCTTAAAATCATTTTAGGGCACCGGCGCCTTGTCAATTTGGCCGTCTTCAATGTGCGCACTCTGAAGCAAGCAGTGCAACTAGCTGCTATTCCTCCAAAGTTGGACTCGCTCGGCATTAATGTGTGGTGTGTCACAGAAACCAGAATTCAAGATCCAAGCAAAGCGGTTGAGCTGAGGCTCTGGTGACCCAGAGGCTACTGCAGCGGGGCTTGCGGTGTTTGCTATAGTCCGTTGTCACCGGGTGTAAGTGCCTTTTCTTGATTGGTTACCTGTTGATGGGCGCCCCCTGCGGTTAGTCTTGTAAACTATGTAAAAATAGTCACACAAGTGGGAAGTTGATAGATGTCTCTTCATCATGTCTATCTGGGCCCAAAATGACTGTGGATGCGACGTCATCAACAACAGGTTCAATGACCCGTCTGCTGTCTAGTTTTTACGCTTTAAGGTTATTGGGCAAGCCTCAAATGAGTTCACAAAGTTAATTCAGGTGCTTTTTGTGCATGCAGCCGGCAAACCGTGCACGAATAATTTTCTAGCTTACAGCTGGCCGTGACACAACTTCAACGAACAACAACAGAGAGAAACTTTGGACAGACACGATTCTCCTTGACCAATTATAAAAAGCGCTATAATCTCGTTAGAGCCCACAGATCAATAAATGTGACTTCGAAGACACTTTAACCAGAGAGCAATGCGAAAACACACAAAACACCGCATATTCTTGCGAGGTATGGATAACAGCAAAGGAATTCGCATTGATCCTCTAACATTAAATGCATCAATGTGTGTATCGAAGCATCCAGCAGCCTTAACAGCACATTATGCCACATCGCCAGCGACGCAACACGTCCAGGCAGAAGCAGCCACATTTCTCGAGCCATCGACGTGTAATATTTGTTTGAGCGATCAGCTCCTAAATCGAGCAGTTGGAAGTCTTTAAAAAACGCATTCAGCTTGGTTCCAGTTCCGCCTCAATAATATAACGCCTCGTGTATAATTTATGCACACCTTTCTCTTCTCTTCTATCCCGCTAGAGGTCTATGTTGTAGCCTGGGTCAGTGCGCTTAGCGCAAGCCACCCGGGAAAATAGGAGCAATTCAAA
The DNA here is from genome assembly GCF_000715545.1 of Opisthorchis viverrini. Classification (NCBI taxonomy): domain Eukaryota; kingdom Metazoa; phylum Platyhelminthes; class Trematoda; order Opisthorchiida; family Opisthorchiidae; genus Opisthorchis; species Opisthorchis viverrini. The sequence goes on along the minus strand of NW_008752483.1, from coordinate 3,423 downwards.
TTTTATTATGTGCAGGTTGTTGAGTAGATGCATTGATTCTTCGAGCTGACAGGCACCCAACCCATGTAGCATCGGTGCAGTAAAGCTTGCCTCCGCTTTTCCTCCTTCACGGCTGCAAGCTGCTCGACAAGTGGGTTTATTTGTGTTTTAGGCCCTTCAATGATGAAACTTTTCTCTCCTCCGGAACTAGACACCAAGCGCAGGCTGCACAATTTCGACGAATTGATGGGACCGCAACTGCTGACGTTACACTTCCTCCAGTCCCGACAAAGCTCGATCCAGCGACCGCTGAAGCCAGGTAAGGAACACGGTCTCCTCACATCCAGGTATCCTCCGAGGTGTCTCAGGATGCCCCCAGCCGCCTGGCTGTCGGCCTTTGTGTCGAAACACGCAAAGGAATCTTCAGGTCTTTTACACGTCTCTGCACCAAATTAAAATAAGAAGGCATTCGCTGCGGCATTGTGTATTAGAAAACATCAGGTCAACACACGAGGAAGCCGGTCCTAGGTTTTTGCTAAAATTGAATATCCGTATTTTCGAACGCGTTTTCCTGAATGTGAGCCGTAATTTCCAATCAGTTGCAGATATTCACCAAATAATTTAGGCCATGTTGTGGAGCTAGTATTCAGTCCAGTTTAAACTACGGGATCTGGTGGTTTTTAATACCTGTTTGAGAATTTTTGTTAGCAAACTGATTGTTTAATACCATTATCTTCTGTTGCCAATGTCTTTGTGCTTTATCGGTTCATGCTCATGGATTGGTGTATTGGCCAGTCATTGAATTTGAAGACATTCAGCATCTGCGATTAGATTTCATTTTTCAGGTTCGTTTGCCAATGTGGCGTGAGTATATCACGAAGTCGGCTTCAATGGCGTACTCCTGTCTTCATTATTGTGTTTTCATATTGAGCAAGACGAGGTATAGGGCAGCACCGTATGGTAAAAATCATCTAGTCATTATGCTTTTTGAAACGACATCTTTCACGGATATCATACAAGAAAATCTTGAGTGCAGTTTATTCCACAGCTTTGTTTGCCCTTTCTAGAAATATGGAATGGTCAAAAGTAGTAATGATCAGTGATGTTCATTCGCCCGTAAATATTCTTCTACGTTGAGATCTTTGATATCCCAACGTGTATCATATTGGTATGCATGATTATGTATCTTGATTGGGAGAAATCAATCAGAATAAACAGTCGAGAATTACGGCAAGCCTCCTTGAATAAACATGTACATAGCGTTTCCTCATATACCCTTGCGTGTTTAATATCAAGAACGTGGAAAACCATTTTAGGGCGATTTGAATGGAGAGCCAGGATTGGGTGCCACCAAACACCAATGAACAACCTCATCAGAACAGCCACTCATTCAAAAGGCGGCATAATCCACTCCCCAACCGCATGATCGTCTACATTTGAACACGTGAAAATATTGCCACACATGTTCCCACAGGCCAATGAAGCAAACTTGCACATTTTCCTTATTGAAAAACAACCTCTCCGAAACAATATGTTCCAAATAATCCGGAAGGGCAAAATCGTGCGTCCGTTCCCGGGATGGACCCTACTGGTCTCTCTCTCGGGTCGAAAGTCCGGAAAAAATCGAGATTCTACGGCTTCATAGATAGCTTGGATAACCTTTCAGTGACGTTCAATAATTTTATCACCATCCACGACTCCCAATGTTCCATATTAAGACAACTTTATCTTGAAATCCGAAAGATAATTTCAGTACATGCTGAGTGCTAGGAGTTAGGGTTGAGTGAATGCGTCCACAATCACTAAAATCTTGCTGGCAGCAAATGATTGGTGCTAAAAGAAAATTTCACATAGAGATCAATTTTAATATGGAGCTCTCGCGGGATGAAACTTTTGCAGAAGAGCGTGTATACGAGGTATCTAAAACGACGGTGTATTACACATACATTCAAATAAAAGCGGTCAGTTTATACGATTATGAAAATTCGGAATCAGAGGGATATGGGCATGCTAGACGAAAAAAGATGGCTTAACTGCGGAATAACCGCCGTGCTCGGTTACTCTGGTAGCACCCACGAGACCAAGACAATGTTGACATTGATTTCGTACTA
>NW_008752483.1:0-1097 GCF_000715545.1 Opisthorchis viverrini | reverse complement strand
AAGCAGCGCTCTACAAAATATTTATATTATTGAGACAGTACTGCGTCTAGGACACGAGGGTTACCGGTTCTTGTCAGCAGAGTGAGCGATACAGGCCACTTTCGAGAGATTATACTTGGTATTTAATATCTTTTGTAACCAAAACCCAAGACCACTTCGATCCGTTCGTGATGTTTCTCAAAATGTCATACAAAAGTATGGTGGTTTCGATGGTCCGCGGAATAGATAATCGGGGCGATACTGCCTCCTAACCTACAACACGTTCGCGCTATTCCGAATTATTTCAAACCATTAGAATTCGCAGTGACTGCTCTTCGGATTGTCACACTAGATCAATGTTGAGTGTAGTTTATCAGGTCTCATTTTCTAATGTGGTTGTCACAATCTCGAATTGTTGGATTATAAGAATTTCAAATTAATCCCGATCGCTTTCTGTTGCTTAACCTTCCAACTCTGGGTGCTTCAGTTGGTGAATCATCGCCGGTCGCACCGGTAAATTCCTTTAATTTTTGTAAAGTTGTAATGAGGTGGGTAAGATTAAGTTGAATTCAGATGTTGACTATTTTCGGATGATCGCACACCAACACGTGTTGGCCCAACTGACCCGAAATAATTCTTCGCACGTTTGTGGTGCCTTCCATCCTGTTAACACTGGGATGCTGCTTCCACTGTCACCATCTGTGTCGGGAACCGTAATCGTCTGTTTTGTGCCCCTCGTCTATTGCGTGCTATTGCCTGTTCCTCAATTTCTGAGTCCTTCTGTAACGCATTATATCCATCTGCGTCTCTCATCAGCCTGTCCAATTTTCTAATTTGAACTCAGATTCTGGTGTGAAGTTTCTTGGCCGTCTGTCCTATACGGACTTTTGTACCTACGTTACACTGGATATTGTAGACACAAACCCTGATTTTGTTTCCTTGGGGGGCAATCGTTCAATCGCACCTGTGCGGTTCGCAGGTTTTCGCACTCTGGAAACCTACTAATGCCAGATGTCCGGGAAGGTCGTTTAGAACTGCCCCAGTGTTGGTTAGCTTCTCGTACCCTGCTGACCTTCATTCTCCCGCAAACTTTTGTCATGCAGGTCTGAAAACACCGG
>NW_008752482.1:31479-34843 GCF_000715545.1 Opisthorchis viverrini | reverse complement strand
GTTGTCAAAGCGACGCGAAGGAAGCCATTGAGGAATGTGTGATTTTACCGCCGGAAGTAGCATATTCCATAGCTTGAGGGATTTCATGAAATCCTCTTAGTCAGTATCAACTTAATGGTTGCTCTCTACAGAAAGCCTGTTCCGATTGGCACGATAGGCCAATTCACTCTTGGGCTTTTGCGTAATATGCGAAGTTGAGATAGCTCTGCCACAAATGCGCTTCGTTTCAGATTTGCACTTGCTTGCTGTTCTGGAGAGAAATTTGGGTCCTCTTCCCTTATCATTGCAGTACAAGTGGGCTGATGTAGCGGATAAAACATCGATGACCGGCCGAGATTCAGCATTCACTGATTCGGCAGAGTTTGTGGACACGCTTTCCAGGGTTGCACAAAGTCGGTTTTGGCAGCTGTCCAGAGAAGAGGGCGTATGAAGCTTTCCTGTGCCGGCTACCTCTCTTAATTAAGCTTTCGGACGGAATGGTTTTACAAGCTTCTCAGCAACAATGAGGCCAGACACAGACCGTGCTTTAAGAGCCTGTTAACCATGTTTTCAGCCTTACCTGAATTCCAGCTGCCAGCGCTTTCTACCAATGGAGGTTTCGGATAAATTGAGTGCATACGGGTGCATAATTCGTATTTGTTCGCTTCGAAGTCTATCACACGTTTGGAGATTGCAACGCAATCGTTTGCTCTGAGATGTCGGATTGTAGCGGTTGTTGGGTCCACCAAAACTGGGGACGATGCAGGGTAATCTGCAAAGTTTCGACGTTGGCGGCTTTTCGCGTGCCTGAGAAATATTACTGTTAAGCTTGACACTCCAGGAAGAGGAGCAAAAAGGTATACATTTTGGGATGCCCGTTTGCCACAACATCCTTAGAGTCAGACCTTCCAAAATAAAACGGGGTCAGGCTGCTGTCAACTTTTATGGCCATTGATGCTCTGGGCGGTTCCATGTGCTGCGCATAAGAAGCCCGTGATATCAGGCTTTTATCAGCGGATGAAATATATTCGATAGATATCGACAGGGCATTTGCTGTTACCAGCTTACCCATGCATGCTGTCCCATCCATCAAAGAAATGGCTAGCTGGTGGCAGCACCTTGACAAAGTCTCCTTTGACAAACTGGCTGGAGACGAGATAGGAATCCTCCTCATGTCTCACCTATTCAAAGCACATCGGGTATTCGATCGGCGCTCGGGAGGTAAAAAACGGCCACTTGACCACTCCAGATGCAGGCGCATTTTTGTTGACGTAGATCAGAAAAAAAGGTGGTCTCTAAACAGGGCCTTGTGTGACCTCATTGAAGACTGGAGCAGAACCTAACTTTCACCCGGAATGTTGTCTGATAAGAACGTAATTCGGTGTAGAACCATCTGTTGACGCCCGTAAGTCTCGGGCATTTTGAGCAGCTGGACGTGTGGGACTCTGTCGAATTCCTGTAGCATAAGATATAAGCCTCCAGCTTGGGTTAAACCACCCACAAATGCGAGTATGTTCGTCACGAACTTAACCGACGGGTAAGAAAGCGGCGTTTGCAAATATTAAATTATTATGCCCGATTAGTCCCGTTATTACAAATGTTCTGCAGACACTACCGGATAGTACACAACGCAGGGGATCGCAAGAATTTAGTACTCAAGAAAAAAGGTGGATATCATGTAGGTCGGAATAAGCTTCACGCGTAAGAAGGCTCCCTATGAACAGCATGCGATTTCGGGGCCATTTGAAAGGACTTTTAAAGACGCGAGCGCGTAAAACCAGGAGAAAAATATCGAGGTTGTGTGAGGCGGATTGCACACCAAGTAGTTGTTGGAAAAAGCAGTATATAGGACAGGAGCGCGGGTTTAGGTGCGGCCGAGCCTCTGCGTCACATAACGAAGCGTTCAGAAATGTTGTCTGAGTCTACCGCTGCAGCATGAATTCGGTAGAGCGTGGAAAGACCGTACACAGCGATGGTTTTCACAAGACCGCTTTCCCAGACAATCCAGTGCAGCTCTCATTCTGGGTCTAGTATGCATTGCATCAGCTACATTTGCGGGGGCTCTTAGGGTTGGTGCAGGTATTCGTGGTTGCTGCAGGGAGTAAAAAATTTTGCCTACTTGTAAGGGCAGCGAGGAACTCAAGATCTTCAAGAACTCTGATCCTGAGAGCCAATGAATAGATGGGTGTAGGTCTAGTGCTAGGAGGAATGACAGAGCCAGGGGTCATGATGTTATTATGGAAGTGTCGGTGTACGTGATGGTGGATTACAGCGCGACTGATCTGGGTAGGACAGCGTATCGGTCCGGGTTTACAAGCGGACCAAATGGCTGACAGCTTGACATGGAATGTCTTTGGCTATCACCCATAGATGAGCCGCAGTGTTCATGTTTAGTTGGTTAGGAAATGGACTGATCACACTGGCCGTCGGGTTATCTAGCAGGCCGGTAGGGTTTAGTTGGTTAACCTGGGCTGAGGCACGAGAGCCGGACTGACATTGTGTAAGAGCCGGAGTCGACAAATACGTCTGTATGGTGATAACGTGAGGCTTTTCCCTAGGCTATAAAAGCAGCTAGGATCCCAGGACAAGTTGAAGTTATTGTGGCTTTTTGATGGACCAAGTTTGAGTTGATGCATAAGAGTTCGAGCTATCACAAGGGCTCATTAGGCTCTACTGCGCGGTTAGTTTTTAGGCTGCAATTATCACACAAATCAGCGGCGATCCTCCATGCGCATTGGTCTGTGGGTTTTAAAGTAAGCAACTCCTGCGTGCATCACAACAAAAATGTTGATCTATGTGGACTGTGAAGCAGAAGAGGGTTCTGTTTGGTAGCTCTGAGCATTCAACCTTTGAGATTAAGGAAGGACTTTTGAGTAAGATGCCATTGCACTCCTGTACGCGCAGCTTCGATTTTCATCAGCTGAATAGTAAGATAATGGATAGGGGGACATGGGATGTCAAGAGATATGTGTTGTTGTTTCCGTCCATGAAAAGCGTTAGAGTTGGGCTAAAATTGATGACTTTCACTTTGGGAGCCGTCCAGCCGCGCAGATGTTTTCATGTGGATGTTTAAGCAACCCTTGTCAGGGTACGTTTGGACGCATTGCACATTGGAGCCTGGTGTCGACGCTTCACACGCCGGTGGGTATGAAAGGCAAGAGTGCAAATAAGAGCTGACAATTTTTAAACTAGTGATGGGTCATACACATTGTCCGAATTAAGAACGCGAGCCGTTAGAGAAACGTTAAATTGTGAGGCTGCTACTGCATTTGGGTTTAAAGTTCTAATGAGGACGACGGAAACGTAGTACCTGATAAGCTACAAATTATCAATATTGCAAAGAAGAGGAGTAATTCTGAGTTTTACTGCCCCATTTTGCAGACAA
>NW_008752482.1:22129-30806 GCF_000715545.1 Opisthorchis viverrini | reverse complement strand
GACGGAGTGAGTGAGCACATTGAACGCCCCCATAACCAGTGGGTGGGATATGGAACATAGATACAACAAGCACCCACAGCAGGAACGGTCGGACTTATCTGGACATGCACCGGTAACAAGCTTGAATGGTAAGCATTGGAGAGGTCGGGAGTCTTGCAGTGAAAGAATACTAAACTATGCGCAGGACATCGGACCGTGTACGGCAGCCACGTAGCAGTTGTAGTAGAGTCATAATTTGATTTCCGGACGGCCCCGCATATGGGTGCCTTGGCTAAGCAGCTTGGAGCGGAAGGTGCATCCACTACCGTCCACGTTATTCTGGGAATCGAGGTGTAGAAAAAGACTCATGAATGCCCTTGAGTCTACTGGGGGCGCAGCGTGGCGTTCATCAGTTCTATTGACATTCATAACTGGTAACAATGCAAGCTGATTTATTTCGGCTGCTCAGGAGGTAAAGAGAAATATAGAGGATCGTCCGAATATGCAAATATCTCGCGTCTCTATGTGCCATGTGATGCATGGTGGCCAATCTTACTAAATGCTTAGACCGTGGAATGATTTGGGACACTTGGTCAACATTCGTGACGATGCCGGAGTAAGCAGCTTAAGAGCACTATCAAGGTCGAGGCGTGTGACAGATGGTAGGTTTGGTTGGTTTGGTCTTATGCGTATTTATCTAAGTGGTGTGAAAAACTTGTGTGTGAAAACTCGTGTAAAAAACTTGTAAGTTCGAGATTTGGGTAGTTATGCAGTCACCCAACGGGTTATGTAAGCGGCATGGTAATAGCAAATTCAAATTTTTGCGTCCAATTCCATGATGTGGCCGTACGCACCTTTGGGTGAATTTCGTGAGAGAGGATTCAGTGGCATGCAGTTCTAGATTAAAGTTAATCCTGGTGGACTTTGTGGAACAAAAATATGTGTAGGAAATTATCACGTCAGTTGCTAAGACGTGTAAGCGGCGTTCGGTTAGAAAGTGAATGGAGGAGTTGAAAATGTAATGAGCAGTCATTCGGAGATGGGAGCGAACGGTGGTATAGAGTGAGGAGATGGTTTTGTACTCGATATTGGATGGTGCGCAGAAATGAGTGCGTAACTAATTCTGGGAGACAAACGAACTTAAGTGACTCGACGGTGCAAGAAAGACGGTATGCGTTTGAAAAAAGAGTAAGAGGTGTCTTTGTGTTGTCTTTTTCAAAGATGTGGTGCAGCGGCAGTCTTGAAATCAGAATATTGGTTCTGTAGAATCATCTGTGTTTGGAGCATCGTGCATTCTGCCTCGAGTTTATCCCAATTGGTTTACGCGTGCAGCAGCTTTTTTTATCGAACTGTTTGTTATGGATTATCGAGCGCAGGTTCCACGAAATATGTCAATAACAGGACAGATTTGGGCCGGTGGCAAAGGCGAAAAACGACGGTTTTTGTTTTTTGGCTTTCTGTACATGAAATCGAGCATTAGATTAAATGCCGNTGCTTGACCTTCTGGAAAGGTTGTGGACATAATATCAATTGGGTACAATATGTAAGAAGAGAACCTCCCTGCCGGGTATACCCAATCGCCGAAAGGGTGCAATAGCTATGTGCATACCACCAGATCTTTTACATCATTGACATGGAGCATTCTAACGCTTGTCTCACGATATCATATCTGGTCAGCTAAAAATACAAACCGGCATTACGACCCACCCAGATCAGGCACAGACACAACGGGCCAAATTTGTTCCTGCCACGCTATGAGCGCAGCTCCGGATACATATGCACGTTTCAATGGGTAGAATAAAAGTGACAGACGAGTCCAACGTCCTCGGGATTCAGTGCTGAAGTCGTATAAGCCCACCATATCCCATCATTTCGGCGTGCAACACGCTGTTGGTTTTGATTGGAACAAAGTGCCTCGTCAAATAGCGTCTAATTTATTCGCATTGCAGCATCTGAACATACAGGCACTTGAAAGGAGTTGACAGCTTTTCCTTCATCTGGATGTAGATTTGAAGTGGGGGAGAGGGGCGCAGCAGTAGAAGAAAAAAACAGGAAAACCGGTCACTAGGTGTAGGAATGTAATTAAATTAAATGCTGTCCAAAATCAGTACAATGGGAGGGGAACAATGGTGCACAAGATTTCGTCAAAGGTGATTTTACCTCGACTCATGGGATGCAGATCGGGAGGTAGTTAGGTAGCAAGTAGGACCAACCAAGTGTGAATGCACTTCCATTCCGCCGATCTAGATCCCGCCACCAAGTTCTTGATTATAGTGACGTTATTTCGGATTGTCCCGTGCAGTGACTAACTAATTTTCCTCGTGTTGGCCACACGGTATTATCCGATATGAGAAGTTATTGAACCGCAGCAAAGTAGGCGACTTCCCCTTCACTTTGCACAGAGCCAATGAATTCAACTACCCTGGGCATGTTGTGTTTTCGTTGAAAATGCTATCCTCGATCACAACTAAATCTGGTTTGTGGGTAACGTTACGGTATCTGCTTTCCCGGCTAATACCTCAGCAGCCGTCGGTTGCCATTTTTGTCCCTAATTCTTCACGATGAATGTAGCCTGCTTTATTAACAACAGTTCTATTGGCTTAGTGTCAAATGTTTCCCAGCCACGGCTTCTGATCATGTTATTCTGAGGTTTTTATGTATTACCTCTATACATTTCAGTGCCGTCTTACCGTGTTTGGTATTTATCGGAAAAAATAGCTGTTATCTGCTGGTCATGCTTCTCGGCACCATGGTCGTGGAGTAAAGTGCTGTCGTTTTCATTAAAAAATTAGGACTCCATCTAGCGTTTCCACCCTTTCGTCCATGGTGAGAGTTAAAACCCGTGACGACGTTAAAAGATCGGTTTTCTACCGAAATGGTTTTCACTGCAAGCCAGTGCTACAGCCGATACAATTTGAGTCTCATGCAAACGATCTTTTCTCTGGATTGCTCATCTTCCGCGCCATTATTGCACATTCCCCGGGTCATAAACACCCAATGTTTGGCCTTAACCAGTGGATTTACTGATAAATCTTGAGAGTTTTGAGGCACGTTCACGTGTTGAACCCTGACCATTCACCGTTCACCTTGTATATGGTTGCCCAGTTATCGGAACACTACACGGATGTGCTTTGAATTCTTTGTGACAGCGAATGGTAATTACATTAAGGTCCTAAGTGGGAGCAAATACTGCCATCTACATATGGATCCATCATAAAACCACTTGCACAACTATGCCTGAAACTCTATTACAGCATTCTTGCATCAAGCATCCAAACCAGTGAAAGCGTATTCGCTCAAAGTGTAGATGGAAAGTAGGGATTGATAACCGATTGAAGAGAATAACCCCATTTTTCGACTGGTCATGCCGAACGAGAGGTATTCACGCTGAAAACGTACGAATCTATTTCAACAAACTCTACTTGTGTTTAAAAGTATCGCCACGTCGCATTCTAACACCGCCGCGGTCTACAGCAGGAAGTGAACTTATATTGTTCAGCCTGAAACTCCACAACCTAACTAAGGACGGAGGATTGGCTTTTCCACTGACGGAACAACTAAGTGAAGCGTGTCGACTCTATTGTATTTTCCTCAATAACGGGCTGAGCGAATCGATGCATCGTGGGACTAAAAGGCAAGACAGTGTGTGTATTACCGAATCCTAAAATTATTTTAACCCGTGGCATCCAGGATGGCGGTTGTCAAACTTGGAAGAAGTACAATAAAGAGCTGAAATGTCCAAATATGCGATAATCCCAGTAGACCTAAGGTCCTGAAACAGCAAAACATGAATCTGCGCACCTAGTTGCACAAATTTGCCCAAAAACGTCCCGGAAAAGACACTGGTAGCATCAACCCTGACCTACGTCGTCTTAGAGGTACGTGATTTCCGGTGCAAAGGAACATTTAAGTTCTTGATCACTGAAGTTTTCAGGAACAAAGAAATCGATTAAAAACTGCAGCGTCGGAGTCGAACAGCTATTCCAAACTTGCGGCCCGGAACAAATAAAGAAACTTTCTATCGGGGCCCTGAGTCACCGAAACCGGCTCCAAAAATTTATGTTCCACAACACCCACGGTGATCACACCCCGGTTCTTATTCCGAGGTCCGCCAGAAGCTTGCTACCCTACCGACAACACGGTCACCGAGCTGGTCCACCATTACCGCCATCATTACGAAACCTTCATAATCATTAAAACCCTACTTACACCATTGAACCACAGGTTCACAGTGATCCCAACACTATTTAGTAAGTTTGGGCTCCACAAAAATCAAATGCATCTAACAGGGAGGAAAACCTTCGCAGCTAAGATGGCGTAGATAATCGTTGGCTTCTTTGCTGAGCTGGACAATTTGATTGCATGCAAGCAATATATATCTAAAGCTCTCCGGAGTTATGAACATGACGATATCTTGCGCTAAGACTTGGCACTTTACAAGCTTCAGAAATCCAGCTAACACAGACTGATATGTTCCTTGTTAAACCTTCACCACCGGATCCTCAGAAAATGTGCTGGTGTCCTTTATATTCTTCACCAGAACACTTTCACCAGTCATTCAGGGTTGATGTCACTCCTGCGTACCGTAAGCGGACCATTGTTCATGTATATATGGAGGTAAAAGCCTCTTTGATCCATGCAACTATCCACTTGCAAGTCTCATCAGTGTCTTCCACAAACAGTTGGTCAATTTGTGACTGGAGCAACTCAGCGGTCCACCCTGTGCGTAATTGATGTAGACTCACCTTTTAGCGCTTTCGTTCTACCAACGTAACTCTGGTGAACTCTGACCCCAAAATCGGCGATCCTTTGTTAGCCATCGTTTCTGAGGTTCCTATCTCTTTGGTTACCCTCCTAGATTCTGGTACGCGGCTCTGTTTCAGATGGCACCGATGGTCTCATCGAAGTTTTCCCGAGAGCTAATTGCATCAAAATTGACCCCTCTCTGCCCGAGCGTTCGGGGCCGCCTCAACGGACCATCTCTAAATCGGATGAAACGAACAATTAACCTAGTAGGTAGCCGTCGACTCTTGCATACATTGTGGTTGGAGCATCTGCCCCCAGTCAACAACAACGTGGGATTTCCTGTACCCGTCTGTTGCAGGTCTACACTCCCCTTCAGCGCAAACCCATAACGGCCTTGGTGGTTAGACTTTCGATGTCCACTTCCGGTCACCGTCGTGCCCCAAGATTCCACAAATGTCCCCTTTTTCTCCATCCCCGGCACCCACATTTCTCATTCTCTCAGCGACTTATTCTACCTCTCTAGCCTGTCCGGGTGCATTGCGATTGGGGATGGAGCTCCGAATTCTCTGATTCACCGCAATNCAGTGTCAAATTTTTCCCAGCCACGGCTTCTGATCATGTTATTCTGAGGTTTTTATGTATTACCTCTATACATTTCAGTGCCGTCTTACCGTGTTTGGTATTTATCGGAAAAAATAGCTGTTATCTGCTGGTCATGCTTCTCGGCACCATGGTCGTGGAGTAAAGTGCTGTCGTTTTCATTAAAAAATTAGGACTCCATCTAGCGTTTCCACCCTTTCGTCCATGGTGAGAGTTAAAACCCGTGACGACGTTAAAAGATCGGTTTTCTACCGAATTGGTTTTCACTGCAAGCCAGTGCTACAGCCGATACAATTTGAGTCTCATGCAAACGATCTTTTCTCTGGATTGCTCATCTTCCGCGCCATTATTGCACATTCCCCGGGTCATAAACACCCAACGTTTGGCCTTAACCAGTGGATTTACTGATAAATCTTGAGAGTTTTGAGGCACGTTCACGTGTTGAACCCTGACCATTCACCGTTCACCTTGTATATGGTTGCCCAGTTATCGGAACACTACACGGATGTGCTTTGAATTCTTTGTGACAGCGAATGGTAATTACATTAAGGTCCTAAGTGGGAGCAAATACTGCCATCTACATATGGATCCATCATAAAACCACTTGCCCAACTATGCCTGAAACTCTATTACAGCATTCTTGCATCAAGCATCCAAACCAGTGAAAGCGTATTCGCTCAAAGTGTAGATGGAAAGTAGGGATTGATAACCGATTGAAGAGAATAACCCCATTTTTCGACTGGTCATGCCGAACGAGAGGTATTCACGCTGAAAACGTACGAATCTATTTCAACAAACTCTACTTGTGTTTAAAAGTATCGCCACGTCGCATTCTAACACCGCCGCGGTCTACAGCAGGAAGTGAACTTATATTGTTCAGCCTGAAACTCCACAACCTAACTAAGGACGGAGGATTGGCTTTTCCACTGACGGAACAACTAAGTGAAGCGTGTCGACTCTATTGTATTTTCCTCAATAACGGGCTGAGCGAATCGATGCATCGTGGGACTAAAAGGCAAGACAGTGTGTGTATTACCGAATCCTAAAATTATTTTAACCCGTGGCATCCAGGATGGCGGTTGTCAGAATTGGAAGAAGTACAATAAAGAGCTGAAATGTCCAAATATGCGATAATCCCAGTAGACCTAAGGTCCTGAAACAGCAAAACATGAATCTGCGCACCTAGTTGCACAAATTTGCCCAAAAACGTCCCGGAAAAGACACTGGTAGCATCAACCCTGACCTACGTCGTCTTAGAGGTACGTGATTTCCGGTGCAAAGGAACATTTAAGTTCTTGATCACTGAAGTTTTCAGGAACAAAGAAATCGATTAAAAACTGCAGCGTCGGAGTCGAACAGCTATTCCAAACTTGCGGCCCGGAACAAATAAAGAAACTTTCTATCGGGGCCCTGAGTCACCGAAACCGGCTCCAAAAATTTATGTTCCACAACACCCACGGTGATCACACCCCGGTTCTTATTCCGAGGTCCGCCAGAAGCTTGCTACCCTACCGACAACACGGTCACCGAGCTGGTCCACCATTACCGCCATCATTACGAAACCTTCATAATCATTAAAACCCTACTTACACCATTGAACCACAGGTTCACAGTGATCCCAACACTATTTAGTAAGTTTGGGCTCCACAAAAATCAAATGCATCTAACAGGGAGGAAAACCTTCGCAGCTAAGATGGCGTAGATAATCGTTGGCTTCTTTGCTGAGCTGGACAATTTGATTGCATGCAAGCAATATATATCTAAAGCTCTCCGGAGTTATGAACATGACGATATCTTGCGCTAAGACTTGGCACTTTACAAGCTTCAGAAATCCAGCTAACACAGACTGATATGTTCCTTGTTAAACCTTCACCACCGGATCCTCAGAAAATGTGCTGGTGTCCTTTATATTCTTCACCAGAACACTTTCACCAGTCATTCAGGGTTGATGTCACTCCTGCGTACCGTAAGCGGACCATTGTTCATGTATATATGGAGGTAAAAGCCTCTTTGATCCATGCAACTATCCACTTGCAAGTCTCATCAGTGTCTTCCACAAACAGTTGGTCAATTTGTGACTGGAGCAACTCAGCGGTCCACCCTGTGCGTAATTGATGTAGACTCACCTTTTAGCGCTTTCGTTCTACCAACGTAACTCTGGTGAACTCTGACCCCAAAATCGGCGATCCTTTGTTAGCCATCGTTTCTGAGGTTCCTATCTCTTTGGTTACCCTCCTAGATTCTGGTACGCGGCTCTGTTTCAGATGGCACCGATGGTCTCATCGAAGTTTTCCCGAGAGCTAATTGCATCAAAATTGACCCCTCTCTGCCCGAGCGTTCGGGGCCGCCTCAACGGACCATCTCTAAATCGGATGAAACGAACAATTAACCTAGTAGGGAGCCGTCGACTCCTGCATACATTGTGGTTGGAGCATCTGCCCCCAGTCAACAACAACGTGGGATTTCCTGTACCCGCCTGTTGCAGGTCTACACTCCCCTTCAGCGCAAACCCATAACGGCCTTGGTGGTTAGACTTTCGATGTCCACTTCCGGTCACCGTCGTGCCCCAAGATTCCACAAATGTCCCCTTTTTCTCCATCCCCGGCACCCACATTTCTCATTCTCTCAGCGACTTATTCTACCTCTCTAGCCTGTCCGGGTGCATTGCGATTGGGGATGGAGCTCCGAATTCTCTGATTCACCGCAATCTCTGCTCACTTCCATTGTGCTGCGCACATCCCAAAATGTAGGATTCCTCGGTGGGTATTTATTACACACAAAAGAACACCTTGCATTTACTCAGCTTTGGAGGAATCCTTAGCCATCTAGAATGATAATAAACGCCGCCGTATCATGTTAAGCTTCTTAGAATTGCCCAGTCTAACCACTGCAGTGCCATCGACCTGAAAAGCAACATCCCACACATTGCACAAATAATCCCCCAGACTTGGCCTCCCCAAAAACATGTGTTGAGTGCCCAGTCTCCAAACTCAGTGAAAAAGTACTAGCAGCATATCACCCCCCTAAAATCTAATCGATCCAGACAGGCTTACCAGCTACACGGCTATTTTGAGCATACTTCTATATTGTGCCCTCCTCGGCATTTCATGTCCCGTTGTGAATACCACTGGCGAAGTACAGCAAAAAGAGGCTGCTTCTGAAGCTGTGGTGGACTCTTTGTAGTCTTGCGCAGAGCCCATCTGCCAATCCGCTTCCTGTATTCGCTATTTTAATGCATAGCTGGCTTGCGAACCCTTTCGGCCTATGAAAATTGCAGAAGACAGGGATCTCATAAAAAGAGCTCAAGAGTGCTTTCGGTTTGGCATTAGATGCAGGGTGAATAACATTCGGA